>NC_041343.1:33167642-33255142 GCF_004354835.1 Perca flavescens | reverse complement strand
GCCCTGACACACCAACTAGACACAGAGACAAGTCAAGGCCCTGACACACCAACTAGACACAGAGACAAGTCAAGGCCCTGACACACCAACTAGACACAGAGACAAGTCAAGGCCCTGACACACCAACTAGACACAGAGACAAGTCAAGGCCCTGACACACCAACTAGACACAGAGACAAGTCAAGGCCCTGACACACCAACTAGACACCGAGACAAGTCAAGGCCCTGACACACCAACTAGACTCCGAGACAAGTCAAGGCCCTGACACACCAACTAGACACAGAGACAGGTCAAGGCCCTGACACACCAACTAGACACAGAGACAAGTCAAGGCCCTGACACACCAACTAGACACAGAGACAGGTCAAAGCCCTGACACACCAACTCAAGAGACAAGTCCCCTGACACACCAACTAGACACAGAGACAGGTCAAAGCCCTGACACACCAACTAGACACCGAGACAAGTCAAGGCCCTGACACACCAACTAGACACCGAGACAAGTCAAGGCCCTGACACACCAACTAGACACAGAGACAGGTCAAGGCCCTGACACACCAACTATACACAGAGACAAGTCAAGGCCCTGACACACCAACTAGACACAGAGACAAGTCAAAGCCCTGACACACCAACTAGACACCGAGACAAGTCAAGGCCCTGACACACCAACTAGACACCGAGACAAGTCAAGGCCCTGACACACCAACTAGACACCGAGACAGGTCAAAGCCCTGACACACCAACTATACACAGAGACAAGTCAATGCCCTGACACACCAACTAGACACAGAGACAGGTCAAAGCCCTGACACACCAACTAGACACCGAGACAAGTCAAGGCCCTGACACACCAACTAGACACCGAGACAAGTCAAGGCCCTGACACACCAACTAGACACAGAGACAGGTCAAGGCCCTGACACACCAACTAGACACAGAGACAAGTCAAGGCCCTGACACACCAACTAGACACCGAGACAAGTCAAGGCCCTGACACACCAACTAGACACAGAGACAAGTCAAGGCCCTGACACACCAACTAGACACCGAGACAAGTCAAGGCCCTGACACACCAACTAGACACAGAGACAAGTCAAGGCCCTAATTAAATAGATTTAATTATTTCATGGTACTTTTATTTCATAAGTCCACATTTATTTATTTCAACGTGATGAATAAAATGGCAAAAATTGTTAAAATTGTCCTGTTGTTGGTCTGCCAAAGAAGTCCCATTCACCTTGTTCTGAATGTGAGAGATAGCCTTGCCCCCTGATTTGCATACAATAACTTGAAATAAATAGGAGAGTGAAATAAATAAATGTGGCATTAGGAAATAAAAGTCTCTTGAAATAAATAAATGTGGACTAATGAAATTAAAGTACCATGAAATAATTAAATCTATTTAATTATGTATGTATTTATTGCCTCATTCATTTATTTCATGATGTATTTCAAAGGCATATTTATGTATTTATTCATTTATTTATGTATTTATTCATTTATTTAATTGTGAATAAAACGGCATTCCACACTGACACACCAACACTCAAGGTCAGTTTAAAAGATTTTCGTCTGATTTTGAGAGACTCTAGTCACGCACAGTTTCCGGGTTAGCTCTCCACCAATCAGATTATCGGCTCGGTGTGTCAGCGTCTTTAGAAACTCTTCATGTGTGGTGCGTTTGAGTTTAAATTATGAGGATTGTCTTACTCTGCTGTCCAAAAGGCACGGGGTTCTGAGGCAGGAACGGCTGGTTCAGGTTCCCCAACATGTTGACCTGCAAACAACCACATTGGACATTTTAAAACTGTGTTCATACACAACTTTTAACCAACATTTTCAGACATTGGACTAATATTTATGACATTTTACTTATATTTTTTTGGCCTTCTTAACATGTTATTTAAATTTTTCTGTTCGATAATAACGTTTTTTGTTAAGTGAACATTATTCTACTTCTGTACGTCACATTTAAACACTTTTCAAAATGACAAAATCTGAGAAGTGTTTAAATATGGGCCCGATTAAATCAGTCAAACATATATATTCGCCCCCAAAAAAAATCATTTTAATTTACAGGGTTTTTGCAGGTTTCACCAAGTCAAATGTAAGACTCTTTAAGACCTTTTTAAGACCATTAAGTATTAAATTTAAGACCTTTTTCACGACATCAACTAAGCCCTAAATTTCAAGCCAATTATCGCTAAACTTGCACTATCCCCAAAGCTGAAGAATAAAATAGTTTTATGTCTGTGGTACACTCTGAAAGAGACTCGGGGCAGTAACCCGAAAGCTGATTGGCTCCAATATAAGTTGCATGTTGGTCTCATTTGTAGTCGTAATACAGCGAGTTAGATTTGGACTACAAAAGAAAGAACCACAACACCACAGAATAATAAAAGGAGCATTAAAGTTAGCGTTACTTGGATGTAGGAAAGTTAAGACCCGTTTAAAATTATTTAAGTCCTAGAACACAATACTGGAGCGATTTTTGTTTTTACAACACAGATCACAAAACCTACATCAATATAATGCACATTGTGACACACAACACACAGAGACAGACACACACACACAAACACACACAGACAGACACAAACACACACAGACAGACACAAACACACAGACAGACAAACACACACACAGACAGACAAACACACACACAGAGACAGACACAAACACACACACAGAAAGACACACACACACACACAGACAAACACACACAAGACACACACAGAAAGACAGAGGTGCACACACACACACAGAGAGACACACACAGACAGACACACCAGACAGAGAAACAGACACACACACACACACACACAGAGAGAGACAGAGAGACACACACACAGAGAGACAGAGGTGCACACACACACACACACACACACACACACACACACACACACACACACACACAGACAGACAAAAACACACACACACAGAGAGACAGAGAGACACACACAGAGAGACAGAGGTGCGCGCACACACACACACACACACACACACACACACACACACACACACACACAGAGACACACACAAGACACACACACAGAGAGACAGATGTGCGCACACACACACACACACACACACAGAAATAACGAGCGATGGGCTCACCGGCTGCTGCATGCTGACGGTGGGGGGGGCCGTGGGGTTGTAGAAGGGGGCGGGGCCTGCCTGGCTGAAGGGGGCGGGGCCTGCCTGGCTGAAGGGGGCGGGGCCTGGCTGCATGTTGAAGCTCCCTCCCGGCTGCATGTTGGGCTGAGCCGGGAACGCCATGGGCCCCGCGGGGGGGAACTGCGCGTTCATGGGCTCCGGGAAGCACTGGGGGCCCCCCCCCATGCTGAAGTTCTGCTGCGGGGGGAGGGGGTTTTCGTACATGGGGGGGGCCATCGGCCTCATGGGCTGCTGCAGGTTGTGTTGAGGCGGGAACCTCATCGGGCCCTGCTCGTACAGCGGGGGCCCGCCCTGATGGTGCACGCTGGGGAGGTCAAACCTGGGGCCCCCCTGCTGGCCCGGGCCCTCAAACCGCATCGGGCCCATCTGGTTTGGAGGGCCATCGAAGCGCATTGGTCGCTGCTGCTGCTGCTGGAAGCCCATTGGTCCAGAGCCAGGGCCCGGTGCCATGTTGGTATCGAAGCGGCGAGGGCCCTCAAAGCGCTGCATGGGGCCATCAAAGTGTCCCGGGCCCTCAAATCTGACGGGGGGCTGCTGCTGACCCCCACCGATGGGACCCTCGAACCTCACCGGGCCCTGAGGGTGAGGCGGACCGTCGAAGCGTCCCATTGGTCCGTGAGGTAGGGCTGCTCGATTATGGGAAGAAAAAAAAAAAAAAAAAAAAAGATTTGAGGTCAGTTTAAAGTCACTAAAGTTAGGACTAATAACTAAATTAATATGAGAGGAAGATGGGAGGCTGAAGGGAGGAATGAGGTGTTCAATGTCAGTGGGAATGTTGAGATCTGGGTTGGAGAAGCCAATTTAACCGATACGTTTCAGACCTTTTACAAATGTGTTTTGGAACTTTTACGGAAAAATTTTTTTTTAACGCCTTAGAAATATTTTTTACAAATATTTTTAAACTCCTTTCCAAAGACTTTTTTTTTTTTTAGGAATTCTCGTTAATTTTTTCGATTTTACTTTTTATTTCATTTACAATTTTTATAGTTTAATTTGCAAGTTTTTTTATTTATTAAACTTTTTTAAAAATCGTGATATATATATATAAAATTTCAGTCCGTATTGAAATCACGATAATTTATAATAATAACTTATATATATATATAACTTATATTATATATATAACTTAATAATAACTTCTGGAAAGATGTTGCAATTATTTAACTTAAAAAACAGTGGAAAAAGTTACATAAATCAACAGTAAAAAAAACCTAACCGTGTAATTTACCTTAATACTTTTCCTATTTTAAAAAAAAATTTCCATTCAGAACACGAGAAAAAATCTGAGTTTACTGCAAAACCTAATGAGCTAAATAACAGTTTCTCTCGATTATTCTGGTTATGTGATGATTGGGAGCGGAAATCATAATCCAGGGTTCATTTTTTCAAATATGCTGCACTATTGGTGCATAAATTGCCGATTTCCGTGCAAAATATGCGGTTACTTGCATGATTTCATAATCCCCGCATTTTCGTTGCAAAAAAGTCCCATAATATATCTTAGCAGAAAGTTGAAAAAATTTTGTGTTTACTACACACAAGAGCAGAAAGCTATCTTAATATCTGATGTCTACTCAAATCTCTGTGTTTAAGGGCTCCTGCTGTCTATATTATTATTATTATTATTATTATTATTATTATTATTATTATTATTATCATCATCAATGATTTTTGAAAGTGTGTCTCTTGTATCTTTTATTACCCTCTGTTTAGACTATTACTTTAATTTTTACTTTATTATATTATTTGTATATATTTTTGTATCTTATTTCTTTACTTATTGCAATGACTGAATATCTGTAAACTATTTTTGGAAATTAAGTTTAAAAAATGCAGAGAATCACTTTTTTTTCTCCGTTTCATCAAACCGCAATGTCATCACATAAAATTGCATAAATATCATATAGCATATTCCATCGCATTTTTTAAGAAAACGTGCTGTATAATCAAGGATTCTTACTTACTTACATATATACATACATATATACATACACATATATACACACACATATACACACACACACACTTTTGTTCTTTGGCTTTTAATTCTGTGAGGTATGTGGTCCACTGTGGTGTTTATTCTCTTTTATTCTTTCTGTATTTTATAAATTTTTAAACCTGATGTTTTTATTTTGTTTAAATAATTTTATGTGAATTGTTTTGTATGTTCTGAGTCTTTGTGTTTGTAAAATGTGCTATAGAAATAAAGTGGATTGGATGTAGGGCTGAACGATTAATTGCATTTGCGATATGTTAAAACGCGATTTCCTAATCGCAAAGGCTGCGATTTGGTCTCGATTTGATGACTCGCGAGAGCAAATCAGTCTGCACTCCGCAGAGAAAGCATCAACTTAGCACGCTAACGCTACACCGTACCTCGAGCTGATCTCTGTCATTCAAACAACTCTGAGTTGAAGTTTAAATCTTTTACAGCCAGTTTAATAAAATGAAGGGTTTCCATACATGCAGTTAATGGATACAGGCACGCAGAACTGAAGGCTCGGTTGGCTCGTTACGTTAGCTGCTGGTGGTCTTGCCGTGAGATTAACTGTACTAATGACACCGATGAAACACCGCAGACACGCTGCTGTGAAAGCTCCCCGAACGGTGTAGCGTTAGCGTGCTAAGTCGATGCTTTCTCTGCGGAGTGCAGACTGATTTGCTCTCGCGAGTCATCAAATCGAGACCAAATCGCAGCCTCTGCGATTAAGAAATCGCGTTTTAACATATCGCGATATTATCGCAAATGCAATTAATCGTTCAGCCCTAGTCCTACGATTAAAATCAATTAACTGCACAGGCCTACCGTGGGACATGTGGGGGCCATCGAACCTCTCGGGCATGTTGTGATGAGGCGGTCCGCTCCCCCCCCCACCACCCCCCACCACCACCACCACCACCCCTGCCGTTGTTGAACCTGCGGGGCCCCTGGTGGTGGTGCGGTGGCCCTTCGAAGCGCGGCGAGTCGTCGTAGCGGCTGCTCTCGTACCACCCCCCCTGTGGGCTCGGTCTGGAGGGGCCCATGTGTCCCGGCCCGTCGTAGCGCTGCTGCTGCTGCGGCGGCGGCGGCGGCGGCGGGTGTCCGGCTCCGTCGTGCGGCGGCGTGTGTCCCGGCGAGTCGCTGTGCTGTCTCACGGGCGCCAGCGGCCCGCCACGCGGCTTCAGGATGGACTTCGGGGGCGGGAGAGGGTGATTAGGGGGGGCGTGGGGGTCCAGACTGAGGGGTCCGTCGTCCGAGTGCTCGCTGTTGGGGCTCTCAAAGCGCGGACTGAGCTCCGCGAGCTCCGCGAGCTCCTTCTGGTGCAACGGAGACAGGCGCTCGCGCTCGATCCGGGGCGCCGGGGCCTCCAGACCGGCCGGGCTCGGGGAGGTCATGTGGACTCCGGTGCCGGCGAGCAGCGGAGGCGGAGGCGGCGGCGGGACCTCTGGTCTCCGTGGGTCGCCAGGCGGGCCGTACCGGCGCGGCGCGTCGTAGCCGCTCTTCTGCACCTCGCGTTCGGCGAAGCGCTGTCGCTCGGTCAGCGGCGAGGTCCACTCCCGCTCGCCTGGAAACGACAAGAGACGTGAAACAGCGTCAGAGACCTCGAGACATTCACTCGTGATTTGAGGTGTTCAGACTTTAAATAACAGGGTGAGATTAAACAGGGTTCATACGCATTTTAACCAATACTTTAACCATGACTTTACCATGACTTTTTGGCAAATGTCCATGACTATGTGTTCCTGAAAATGTCAGTCGACATTATACAATAAAAATACTAATCTTCCATGACTTTTTCATGACTTTTCCATGACTATTCGGCAAATTTCCATGACTATGTGTTCCTGAAAATGTCAGTCGACATTCTCCAATAAGAATACTAATCTGTTAAAGTTGACCCTCAGAGGTTTAACTATAAATTAATGATAATGTATGTGGTTCATAGAGGGATTCTTAATATTGCTCCCCGAATACAACGCTGAGGTTAAGACAACGTGAAAATACATTTATTAAATCACATATTATTATGCTGTGTGTTTAAAAATAAATTCCATGATTTTTCCAAAACTTTCTGGGTCTTTTTATGTTTCCAAAACCTTTCCAGGCCTGGAATTTGCATTTTTCCAATTCCATAACTTTTCCAGCTTTTTTCAAAACGTATGAACCCTGTTAAAGTTAACTTTGACTTTAAATAACAGTGTGAGATTAATGTTAACTTTGACTTGCGTGTCCACAAATCAATCATTGTAAAAATCTACCTGCTTCCCCACTAGCTAGTCACATGTGTCCTCCCTCCCTCCCTCCCTCCCTCCCTCCGACCCAAAATCTATTTCAAATTCACATCAATTATGTACATAAATATCTGCACAACATTCTGCTGAATTCCGCGTCCGCAGATTCTGTGTGGCGCTGATGATTACTGACTACAACTCCCGTGATCTCCTGATATATTGGATCCCACTTAGGGCTGCACAATACGAAGAAAACATGCAATATGCTATTATAAAGTTGTATTATTTAACGATATTAGTTAGAACCGGTTCCTACGCAACCGGTAGGAATCGGACCGGATTAGAACGCACTTGTCGGTTCCTCATTCCGGTTCCTTTTCGAATGAGTCAACTGAAATATTTTCTCTTTGTCACTCTGAAACTGACGTAAAAATATCCCACTTTCTCTGTAGTCTACCGTTTGCTAGCTACCGTAAACGTAGAGCTGGGCGATTTGTTTCCCTAAAAAAAAAAAAAAAAAAAATCTATTAGAATGTGATTTTTTATAAAAAAACTCGATTTACGATTCGATTTTCCCCCTCCTTCCATTTAAAACAAAATAACTGCGAACTGTAAATCTATTTTAAAAATATATATTTATTGTATTTAATTAAAGTGCATCAACATAAACAAAATTGCAAAGGCAAACCTTTTCTCTAAGTGAAAGGTCACTGTGCAGCAGTGTGCAACAAGGATTGTTAAACATCCAAATTATTTATTCTGTATTTGGATTAAAAAAAAAATCTAAAAAAATCGACGTGAAAGCGACAGAGGGAGGGTGTCCTGAACAAACTCGCCATTTTTAAATCGTTTAGCCAGCCCCGAAATCACCATCACCAAACTCCACCAGAATCCATGTAAATAATCAGGACTTTTAGCGTGTATAGAGCCAGCATATCTCCACCAGACTCCATGTTAATAATCAGGACTTGTAGTGTGTATAGAGCCAGCATATCTCCACCAGACTCCATGTAAATAATCAGGACTTTTAGCGTGTATAGAGCCAGCATATCTCCACCAGACTCCATGTTAATAATCAGGACTTTTAGCGTGTATAGAGCCAGCATATCTCCACCAGACTCCATGTAAATAATCAGGACTTTTAGTGTGTATAGAGCCAGCATATCCCCACATGTAAATGGATGAATTAACGGAAAAGCGCCATAAGTAGGGCTGTGCAATTAATCAAAATGTAATAGTGATTATGATTTCTGCTCCCAATGATCACAAAAACTGAATCATCGAGAAAAAAAACTATTATTTAGCTCACTCGTTTTGCAAGTAAACTCTTATTTTCTCTTGTGTTCTGAATGAAAAAAAAAAAAAAAAGTGTCAATAGGAAAATTATTAAGGTAAAGTTCACAGTTGTATGTGTTTTTACTGTTGATTTATGTAACTTTTTCCACAGTTTAAGTTCAATAATTACAACGTCTTTCCAGAAGTCAACGAGTAATCGTGTTAAATTATCGTGATTTCCATATTGACCGAAATAATCGTGATTACATTTTTTCCCCATAATCGAGCAGCCCTAGCCATAAGTGTGTATTTCGATATTTTGCAGCCTTTTGCGATGTGTAATATTGCGCAAGTTGATATTGCGGGAAAAAAAAAAAAAAACACGATATATTGTGCAGCCCTAATCCTATTCTACAGTTCTCTGTGTGCGTTAAACTCCTAACTAAATGTGTAAGAAACTGATCTCTTTAGAAGAGTCTCTAACCCTGCTGAAGTGTCACTGATCGAGACCCTGACACCCCGCAGCTCCAGAACCTGACCTCTGACCTCTCTGTGGACAGAGACGACAGGTGACAGATAACAGGTTTGGCTTCAACAGGTCAGTTTAAGAAATTAAAGTTTATAGCATCATGGATGTGTTCGGGGGAGGGTGGACTCACTGGGCTCTCGGGGGTCGGCTCTCCTCCTGAAGCGAAGGCCCGGTAGAGATTTCAGCGTGGGGAACTCTTTGCCGTGGTTGTACTCTTCGATCATTGGGCCGAGCGGAGGCCTCGGCTCCTCGTGCTCTTTACTCCTCCTTTCGCCTGCGTAGGGGAAATTAAGAATTAAAAAAAGTTACTGAATCGACTCCACAAAAGGCAATATTATGTCAGAGGAAGAGTTGTTTAAAAATGTGTGTCTAAGTGACTAATGGGGACAATTCTTTTTTGAAATTGGTTGTGTATCAAGCCAGATTAAAACAAGCGGCGATGGGAAATATGTTCAGAGTCAGTCAGAGTCCACTTAAAGTTGTATTGTTGCTGCTGACAGACTCAGATTATTATTTTAAGTGTCTGACAACATTATGGGATGGATCCCTACAGAGATAGACCTTTTAGTTAAAGAGTAAGATCCTTTTAGTTTAACATGAAACAGCACCGAAATCACCATCACCAAACTCCACCAGACTCCATGTAAATAATCAGGACTTTTAGCGTGTATAGAGCCAGCATATCTCCACCAGACTCCATGTAAATAATCAGGACTTTTAGCGTGTATAGAGCCAGCATATCTCCACCAGACTCCATGTAAATAATCAGGACTTTTAGCGTGTATAGAGTCAGCATATCTCCACCAGACTCCATGTAAATAATCAGGACTTTTAGCGTGTATAGAGCCAGCATATCTCCACCAGACTCCATGTAAATAATCAGGACTTTTAGCGTGTATAGAGCCAGCATATCTCCACCAGACTCCATGTAAATAATCAGGACTTTTAGTGTGTATAGAGCCAGCATATCCCCACATGTAAATGGATGAATTAACGGAAAAGCGCCATAAGTAGGGCTGTGCAATTAATCAAAATGTAATAGTGATTATGATTTCTGCTCCCAATGATTTTTAGAGTGTATAGAGCCAGCATATCTCCACATGTAAATGGGTGAATTAAGGGTTTATTTCAACCAAACCAGAGTGGTGATTGTTGGAACAGTGGAAAGATGAACCAAGACGGCTTTTAGTAGTTTTATTTAGTTTCTGTCCACTTTGAATGAAGTGTGTTTTACGTTGATAAAAGTCCTGATTATTTACATGGAGTCTGGTAGAGTTTGGTGATGGTGATTTCGGGGCTGTTTCATGTTAAACTAAAAGGATCTTACTCTTTAACTAAAAGGTCTATCTCTGTAGGGATCCATCCCATAATGTTGTCACACACTTAGAATAATAATCTGAGTCTGTCAGCAGCAACAACAGAACTTTTAGTGGACTCTAACTGCTGCTGAACATTAGTCCTGTAGGGTTACAGTACAGCCTGGTTCTGGTTTAATACTGGACCAGCTGATACTTGTTTCCCTTTACCAGATCAGCCTTATCTCACCTTGCCTGTCCCGTACTGCCTGGCTGTATTTATGCGTCGGTGGTAGTCCGGCACTGCGGGCTCCCCCCGTCTTCTCGCCCGTCCCTTCTCCCTCGCCGTCCTCCGAACTCTCCTCTCCGTCCCACTCCTCTCCTGCGGCGCGCGCTCGGTTCACCTGCGTCTTCCTCAGTTTGGACTTGTGTTCGTAGTACGACAGCTGCGCGGCGTCCATGGCGTCGTGCGGCCGCGGCACCGCGGAGGAGGGGGGCGGCGAGGCTAGCAGTTTCTTGGCGGGATAGTCGGCGGAGTCGTCCCAGCTGTCGGAGCGCTGCTTCTCCTCCTGATACTGGAAGAAGTGCTTGATCTGGTGGGCCATGTTCAGGAAGTCCTCCTGGGAAATCTCCCCGCTCTCCAGACGCTTGCTGGCCTGCAGAGAGACACGAGAAGACGTTAACGCACCAAAAGTAGAGCCAGGGTTCAACTTTAAAACGCCCGTATTCTGCTCATTGTCAGGTTCATAATTGTATTTTAAGGTTGTACCAGAATAGGTTTACATGGTTTAATTATCAAAAAACACCATATTTTAGTTACTACTGCACAGCTCTCTCTCTCTGCTGCAGATCCTCTTTTCACCTGGTTTCTGTTTTAGCTACAGAGTGAGACCTCTTTTCATCTTCTTCTTCTGTACTATCTTTGATTGCACTCGCACATGCTCAGTAGCTCAGATCGTAGATCATGTCAGCTAGCTCCATAGACAGTAAAAGAAACTTCAGTCAGTTCCAAGGCAGGATCAGCTGGGAGACTTCTAAATGAGGGAACACATGGAAGTAGTTCTTTTGTAGATTATGGTAAACTTGTGTGTGTTGTAGCAGCGCTTTGCTATTGAGAATGATGTAGCATGCTAACGCTACGAGCTAACGGTTGTGGTTAGCCAGCTCATTTCGGACTGTGACGTCACAGTCCGAGCCGATTTTGACCAGCTCACCAGGACACTGAAGGCAGGACACATTCAGAAACCAGATCTCACTCAGAACACCATGGATGGATTTTTTTCAAAGTTGTATGCGTGTGGAAGCACCAGAGACACAAAAATCACCAGAAAAAGTGTTTTTTTCATAATACGGGCCCTTTAAGGTTTGTTTTCACTTGTCTGGATGGGCAAGTTAAACTAATTCTACTCGCAAGAATTTTTTGGTAATGTCTGACGGTCTACCACGGACTCTGTAACCTTTGTTACCTTGTTTCAAGCTATTCTAGCGTGGTATAGATCAGTGGTTCCCAGCCTTTTTTCCTTGGTGCCCCCCCACCCTACTCATGTCTAAGAAAAGCTTTGGTCTTAGTCATCTTAGATCTCTTTAGTCCATTAGTCATGTTTGATGCTGTTTTCATGCTGAATGACTTATTTCCAAGAAACGTACGAGCACATCTCTGGTAAACACAAGAATTAAAGTGGTGCTTTAACATGACTCTTCGCGGAGAAACTCGGATTTACAGATCTGTAGGGCTGTCCTCGACTAAAGAAATTCTTAGTCGACTAACACTAATACGATTTTGTCGACTAATCGATTAGTTGATTTAATTGACAGAGCTGTGAGCTTTGAGAGGTGGTTAAGACTAGAAAAGCCAAATATAAATGTAGTTAATTAACCATCTGTAAAACTGAGTTTCTCCACAATTAATCCTGCAAAAGCACCACTTTAAATCTTGCGTTTACCATAAATGTGCTCAGAAGTTTCTTGGAAATGAGTAATTAAGCATGAATAAGCATAAAAAATGACTAATGGACTAAAGAAATCTCAGTCGACTAAGACCAAAACTACCGATTAGTCGACCACTAAGAGGTGGCAGCCCTACAGATCTGTCGATTAAATCAACTAATCGATTAGTCGATACAGTTGAATGAGTGTTAGTCGACTAAGAAGTTCTTGAATCGAGCACACGGCCCTAGAACGGACTGACAGTGAAGCAGCGTGAGCGTACCCTCCTGAGCAGATCCTTCTTGGAGGCGGAGTTGAGGACTTCTGGTATCTGCAGGTTGGCGTCGACGCTGAGACGGTGCTTCGGGGTTCGGGGGGTGGTGGGGCGAGTCGGGGTGCCGTACGGTTTGTGTCTCGGCGGCGCAGGCTTCACGTGAGAATCCTCCGGCAGCTTCGGACTGACGAGGGAAAACACAGGTAGAAACGTTACAGGATGGAGAGATAGCAAAAAGGGGCATTTTAGGCCTTTATTCTAATTATTATAAAGACCTTTCTTTATGATGTTGGTTTTCTTTAAATAATCTATTTTATTAACTTTAATTTCTTATACTGCACTTTAACTTTTATTCTTATACTGCACTATCAATTTTATTCTTGTCTTTTAATGTTTTTAATTTGTTTATTACTGTTTTTTTAATTGTTTTCTAACTGCTCTTTAATGTTTTATGTAAAGCACTTTGAATTGCCCTGTTGCTGAAATGTGCTATACAAATAAAGCTGCCTTGCCTTGCTTCATGTAGGACAGCTGACGATATGAAAGGGGAGAGAGAGGGGAGATGACATGCAGGTCGGAGTCAAACCTGCAGTGTCGAGGAGTAAACCTCTACATATGGGCGCCTGGCTCTGCCTACTGAGCTACCTGAGCTAAATTTCTGCCACCATGGTATCAGAAACAGGGCTGTACAAACATTTTTGTCGCGGTTGCCTTTTAAATGATCCTGCCGCTCACAATGCAATTTAACAAGTATTGTATTTGAGGAGCATTATTTACATGCTGAAGTGGTGACACTGTATTAAGATAATGTAATTAATAGTGGGGGTTTATTGGTATTTGTTACAGAATGCTTAGCCTATATGTCAAGATCAAAGTTGGCCTATATAGTAACTCAAAAAGATACAGTTCAATCACAACAGAAAATATGCCTCATTGTGTGAATAGAGGTGAATAAATATATTAGTTTGTGTTGCAGCGAAGTGTCAGTTCAGTTTCATGGGGGTGGGAGGTGGGGAGGATATGCTCCTACTGCTAAAAAACATCCTAAAGGAAACACTGGTATAGGAAAAGCTGTCTGTCTGTCTGTCTTATTTTTATGAATAATAATAAGACACAATTATTTTGATAGATAGATATCTATATATAAATACATACATCTATCTATCGATCGAAATAATCGTGTCTTATTATTATCCAATAAATATATAAATATATATAAATAAATAAATATAAATAAATATATAAATAAATAAATAAATATATATATATAAATAAATAAATATATATATAAATAAATATATATATATAAATATAAATATATACATAAATAAATATATATAAATAAATATATATATATATTAACCTAAGTCCGTCACGTCATATGGATACAACTATAAAGGTACAATGTGCCTGTTCCCAGCATTAGCACAACACTTAGCGATGGTTAGCTTGTTACTCTGACGATATCTGCTAAACGTATCTTTAAAAAAACGGACTCACTGTTTGTTCTCCTCCCAGCCGCTCCTCCAGCGGTGCGGCGCCTCCTTGGCCTCCTTGGCGCCTCCGTCGTGGCTCCGCGGGGAATGGGAGTCTCTGGACTCGGACCTCCGGTCCTCAGCCGGCCTCTTGGACCTCCGGCTCTCCGATGGGTTCTTCTTGGGCGCGAGCCGGTCCTCTCGGCCGGGCTTGCCCGGGTGCTCCGGGTCGACCCTGCGCGGCTTGCCCGGCTGTTTGTGCGACGGCGACGGCGACAGAGAGCTGCTCCGCGTTCGGCTTTTGGGCGAGCGCCTGTCCTTCCTCTTCGGGGAGGAGGAGGCGGCGGCGGCCGAGGGCGAGCGAGACCTGGACCGCGAGCGGGTGCGCTTCCTGGCGTGCGTGCGCGCGTTGCCGCCTGTCTTGAACTCGAGCCTCTCCGCGGACTCGTCGTGTTTGGCCACCGCGCCGTTCGCCAGCTTCCCCTTGGTGAGCCGGTGAGGGTCGAGTCCACGCGCCGCGGACTCCTCCCTCTCCTCCCTCTCCTTCTTGTCAAGGCATCTTCTCTTCTCCTTCGTCTCCTCGTCTTTGGAGTCGCCCGTCTTGTAGGGCTGCATGATTAGGGGGAAAAAACACTTTTTTTTTCAATATTGTATGTAGAGATGGTCCGATTCCATTTTTTGCTTCCCGATACCGATTCTGATACCTGAACTTGCATTATCGGCCGATACCGAGTAGAGATGTTCCGATACCAGTATCGGCTCCGATACCGCCTGAAACGCTGGTATCGGGAAGTACTGGAGTTTATGCACCGATCCGATACCACGTAATAAAGCCCTGAAGAAAATCTACGTTAAAGTAGTTTATTTATGTTCTTTTTCCGTTATAACTGACTGTCAAACTGGAGAATAAAAGAAAGTTCTGGGGCATTCATTGTTTGTGTTTGTTCATGTTTCACAAAGAGTTTAACCTGAGCCAGACCGACAACAAAGATAGAAATCATATCACATCCATACAGAGATAGTAGTATACAGCTGTTAAAACATGATGAAATATATGACACTCTGGTATCGGATCGGTACTCGGTATCGGCTGATAGGCAAGTTCAGGTATCGGAATCGGTATCGGGAAGCAAAAAATGGTATCGGGCCATCTCTAATACCGAGTACCGATCCGATACCAGAGTGTCATATATTTCATCATGTTTTAACAGCTGTATACTACTATCTCTGTATGGATGTGATATGATTTCTATCTTTGTTGTCGGTCTGGATCAGGTTAAACTCTTTGTGAAACATGAACAAACACAAACAATGAATGCTGTAGAACTTTCTTTTATTCTCCAGTTTGACAGTCAGTTATAACGGAAAAAGAACATAAATAAACTACTTTAACGTAGATTTTCTTTAGGGCTTTATTACGTGGTATCGGATCGGTGAATAAACTCCAGTACTTCCCGATAACGATACCAGCGTTTTAGGCAGTATCGGAGCTGATACGGATACTGGTATCGGTCCATCTCTAATTGTATGGTCAATATTGAAATCCTGATAATTTAACACGATTACTTGTTGACTTCTGGGAAGATGTTGCAATTATTGAACTTAAAAAACAGTGGAAAAAGTTAAATAAATCAACACTAAGAAACAACAACAACAACACATACAACTGTGAAATTCCCCCTTAATCAGTCCTTCCAGAAAGTTTCTTGAGTTTTTTTTGGGATTGGGGCGAGGCAAAAATCCTTGATTATGAGTCACGTTTTCTTAAAAAATGTGATGGAATATGTGGGATATTTATGCAGTTTTATGCGATGAAATTGCAGGAACTTGCAAAAACTGCAGTTTGATGAAAAAGAGAGAAAAAGTGATCACGTTGCGTAATGATGTCACTTCATAACGTTCCCATGGCAACAGAAGGAAACGGCTGCTCTTGTGTGAATTAAACGCAAAATGTTTTCAACTTTCTGCTGAGATATATTATGGGACTTTTTTTGCAACAAAATTGCGGAGATTATGACATCATGCAAGCCCTGCATATTTTGCGCAGAAATCGTCATTGTTGGCTGATTATGCGTTAGGCTATTAAAACGTGATTATGCGAGATATATATATATATATATATATATATATATATATATATATATATATATATATATATATATATATATATATATATATATATATATATATATAGATTAGGGGTGGGAATCACCAGAGGCCTCACGATACGATATCATCCCGATACTTATGTCCCGATACGATATTATTGCGATTTTAAAGATATTGCAATATTCTGCGATATATTGCAATGTATTTACCTTTTTTACAACTTCAGATTTTTCCCCAATTTCAAATGATGTCCCGAAAGGACAATTTTGTCAACATCTGTTGTATCTAAAAAGATACACTTCTCTGTTTGTTCATCACACTTCAGTTTTATTGGTTCAAAATGTGATTGTCAAGCTGTGTATCGATACGGTATTGCCACGAAAAATATCGCGATACTATGCTGTATCGATTTTTTCCCCCCACCCATAATATAGATAGATAGATAGATAGATAGATAGATAGATAGATAGATAGATAGCATAATCATGTTTTTCTGGAGGGACTGATTAATACTTCTCCTATTTAAACTTAATTTTTTTCATTCAGAACACGACGAAATAAAGAGTTTACTTGCAAAACCTAATGAGCTAAATAATAGTTTCTCGATTATTCTGTTTTTTGTGATCACTGGGAGCCGAAATCATAAATCGCGATTACATTTCGACTAGTTGCGCAGCCCTACCGTCTTGTCCTGCGGCCGTTTCTTCAGCCTGGGATCTTTCTTCGTGCCGTCGGATGACTTCTGAATCTCGGCCTCTGCCGGTTTGTTTTTACTCTGGGTGCTTTTGGCCATCGGCGACGGGGGCTTGGACTTGGGTTTCTCCTCCGACGCCTCTTTCTTCGGGGTCCTGAGCTTCTCCTGCCGGGCGGGTTTCTCCGGCGTCGGAGCGTGGCTGCCCTCTTTCTTCCCGGCGGGCTGGTCTTTGGGCTGCGAGGCGGCCGGCGGGCCAGCGCGGTTCAGGCGCGGGTCTCTGGTGGGAGGTTTGACGTCGGACGGCTGAGTCTGAGGAGGGACCCACGGGCGCACCACCGGGGCGGTTTGGCTGGTGGTCTTCGGCGCGGCGGCGCTCAGCGCTGCCGCGGCGGCAGAGACCGTAGTCGGTATCACAAATCCACCGGCCTGCAGACACATTAAACAACTGGTCAGTCTGCTGCTAAATTAGGAATAAAAACAGAAAAACAAGAGTTACAGGTTGATGATAAAACATTTTGATTCCTGAAAATAACTTTTTATTGTTGAATTCTAAACCTAAAAACGTTAGAAAGACGATGAACATTAGGTAAGAACGAGTCAAGGGTAGCTCGTCTGGAAGGGCGTTTGAAAGCGCTCAAAAGACAGGCTTTTATTTTGGCGAGGTAAACACGGTCCCTCTGTCACCTCCGGATATCTGAATGCAAATGTGATTTAAAACTCTGACTGTAGAGTCTGTAGAGTTGAAACTTTATTGTGTTCATGTTGAATAAAAACTTACATTTATGGAAACCTTGTAGAATCTCTTAAATATCAAAGCTGAATTGGTTTTGCAACTGTATTATCCTAAATCAACAATCGGGAAATCAGTGGCGATACTCAGCCCTAAAGCTCAGATCAGACCAAAGATTCGCTACAAGATGAAAGCTTTTGAGACCGTAGTCGGTACCACAAATCCACCGGCCTGCAGACACATTAAAAAGCTGGTCAGTCTGCTGCTAATTTAGGAATCCAACAGAAAAACAAGAGTTACAGGTTGCTGATGAAACTAAAAAAATGAAACCTTTTGATTCCTGAAAATAACTTTTTATTGTTGAATTCTAAACCTAAAAATGTTAGAAAGACGATGAACATTAGGTAAGAACGAGTCAAGGGTAGCTCGTCTGGAAGGGAGTTCATAAAACGCTCAAAAGACAGGCTTTTATTTTGGCGAGGTAAACACTGGCATGGCCATTTAAAAAAAAAATAAATAAATAAGGGGGTCCCTCTGTCACCTCCAGTTATCTGAATGCATATGTGATTTAAAACTGAGTGTAGAGTTGAAACTTTATTGTGTTCATGTTAAATAAAAACGTACATAAATGAAACCTTGTATGATTGTGGAATCTCTTAAATATCAAAGCTGAATTGGTTTTGCAACTGAATTATCCTAAATCAACAAATCGGGAAATCAGTGGCGATACTCAGCCCTAAAGCTCAGATCAGACCAAAGATTTGCTACAAGATGAAAGCGTTTTACAACGTCGCAGATAACATTTTCAGCGTCTGAACCGGCCCGTCTCAGCTCGACTCAAAGCAGCCGATGGCGTCGCTGAGACTCAGCTTTCAGAACGCTGCGGACCGACGCGTTGCAAGTTTACACAATCTTTGGTCTGAAGTGGGCTTAGGGCTCCTATCATGCACCCGGCACAACGCAGCGTAAAGCCCGACGCAAGTGTCTTTGCTAGTTTAAGACCGACCCAGTTGTCAGTTTCCCGTCCAGCGCCAACGTGGTTAAATAGCAAATGCTGGTCTTACAGGGAGGTGTGTTCAGGTGCATTCTGGGCGTGCTGGTCTTACAGGGAGGTGTGTTCAGGTGCATTCTGGGTGAGCTGGTCTTACAGGGAGGTGTGTTCAGGTGCATTCTGGGTGAGCTGGTCTTACAGGGAGGTGTGTTCAGGTGCATTGTGGGTGAGCTGGTCTTACAGGGAGGTGTGTTCAGGTGCATTGTGGGTGTGCTGGTCTTACAGGGAGGTGTGTTCAGGTGCATTCTGGGCGTGTTGGTCTTACAGGGAGGTGTGTTCAGGTGCATTCTGGGCGTGTTGGTCTTACAGGGAGGTGTGTTCAGGTGCATTCTGGGCGTGTTGGTCTTACAGGGAGGTGTGTTCAGGTGCATTCTGGGCGTGTTGGTCTTACAGGGAGGTGTGTTCAGGTGCATTCTGGGCGTGCTGGTCTTACAGGGAGGTGTGTTCAGGTGCATTCTGGGCGTGTTGGTCTTACAGGGAGGTGTGTTCAGGTGCATTCTGGGCGTGCTGGTCTTACAGGGAGGTGTGTTCAGGTGCATTCTGGGCGTGCTGGTCTTACAGGGAGGTGTGTTCAGGTGCATTCTGGTCTTACAGGGAGGTGTGTTCAGGTGCATTCTGGGCGTGTTGGTCTTACAGGGAGGTGTGTTCAGGTGCATTCTGGGCGTGTTGGTCTTACAGGGAGGTGTGTTCAGGTGCATTCTGGGCGTGTTGGTCTTACAGGGAGGTGTGTTCAGGTGCATTCTGGGCGTGTTGGTCTTACAGGGAGGTGTGTTCAGGTGCATTCTGGGCGTGTTGGTCTTACAGGGAGGTGTGTTCAGGTGCATTCTGGGCATGTTGGTCTTACAGGGAGGTGTGTTCAGGTGCATTCTGGTCTTACAGGGAGGTGTGTTCAGGTGCATTCTGGTCTTACAGGGAGGTGTGTTCAGGTCCATTCTGACAAAAACCAGGTCTGAAGTCAATAACGCAGCATTTCATTGTTATTTTAACAGAGCATTAGTAAGATGCTCCTTGGCTCGTGCACAGCGCACACACATTATGCTTGTTACACACACAGGGACGCACACACACAGAAGATTACTAATAAAAATATTAGGGTGCAAATCCTCCATCATAACAGCAATGCTCCAAGGTCCAAACACGCCTGGCTTTTAAAGGGAATGGGAGATGATCTCTGATTGGTTGATGAATGGGAGATGATCTCTGATTGGTTGATTGCATGTTACGCCCAAAACACACCTCTGATTAATGAAGACACTAAGGACAACCCTCTAGGACCAGGCACACGGACACTTTTTACCACCGTCAAACTAGCAAAAGTGGATTTAGACACAACCTAAACACACCTGCACCAGGTGTAATGTGAAAAATTACATTTAAGCATAATGCCTTATATTTTTACGTTTTATTTCTACTTTAATTCTCTCACATTATTGAAAGACAGTTTCTCTCAGTTTCTGCTTAAACTGCTGAGGCGTCCAGTCTGGAACATTATGTGAGCTGTTTGCCTGAACAGATAAAGGGACAAGGTCACCCTAAAACTATCTCATGTTTTCCCATGCCAGGTAAGATGTAACTAGGGGGGTGAAAGTCGTACAGGGAGGAGGAGGTGAGATGGCTCCGAGATGTCTTCATATGCATCAGGTTGCCTGTAAGAATTGTAGCCTCATAATAATCCAAGTGTGTGTGTGCTGTCACTCTGAAGATGCATATAAGCCTGGTGGTTCTGTCCACTCAGAGGAACTGACTCCACACTGGGCTGAGGCCTTTTGTGAAATCATGTTGCTCCTATATTTGCAAATATATGTTTTTAATAAAATACAAAAACCCCAACTTGGTTTTAGTCTCAGTCTGTCTTGTTTGTTTCAATTTACTAAACTCTGAAAACTCTTCCCCCCCCTGCTGCAAAGGAAAGTTCCACGACACAGGAGCTTCACGCAGTGTGCTCTTAGATCGTTAGAATAGGGCCCTTAATCTGTCCTACCAGCTGAGCTTTGGTCTGCTCCAGCTCCAGCTCGATCTTCTTCTGCTGAAGCTCCAGAAGTTGTTTCTGTTTGGCCAGCAGCTGCTGTCGGATCAGCTGTTCCTGGCTCAGGCTGGACGGGCTGACGGCGGGGACCGGCTGCGGGGCCGGGGCCGGAGCGGGAGGAGGCGTCGGCGCCGGCTGGGCCGCGGCGGGCTGCGGAGAGGGCGCCTCCTCCGACTGGAAACACAAGAAGAAGAGACAGGGAGGACTGTTGTTTAACTTTTGTTTATTTCCATCACAAACCTAACAAACACAGGGGTGTCAAACTAAAGTTCCCTAAAGGGGCCACACTAGAAAATGAGAATCACATCAAGGGCCTGACCGAGTGTACTGCTTTTATTAGGGGTGGGGAAATAAAAATCGATACAGCATAGTATCGCGATATTTCCCGTTGCAATACTATATCGATACAAAGACGCCAAGTATGGATCTTTTACTATGTATGTGTCGGTCAATTTGTCTGCTTGACAATCCCCATTTTGCAGCAATAAAATTGAAGTGAGATGAACAAACCGAGAAATGTATCTTTTTAGATAAAACAGATGTTGACAAAGTTTCCTTTTGGGGACATCATTTGAAATTGGGAACAATTTCAAGTTGGAAAAAAAAGGTAATATATTGCAATATATCGCAGAATATTGCAATAGGTTTAAAATCGCAATAATATCGTACCGTGACATAAGTATCGGGATGATATCGTATCGTGAGGCCTCTGGGGATTCCCAACCCTAGCTTTTATGTCACGGGAAAAGTCAAATATCTTTGACTTTAATTATTGCAGGTCTCATATAGTCTTCTCCCTTACAGTGTGGTTGACAAAAATGTCGAAGAAAATGCCAAAAACGGTGGGAACGAGCATCAAAAACACGTTGTGAAAAGTGACAAAAAGTAGGTGGGCCAAAATGTATTGTGAACCTAAACGTAGACGGGGGGGCCTTGAGTTTGACACAGTTTGCTCTTAGTAGGGTTAGGGTATCGTTTGGATTTTTACGATTCCGATGCTGAACAGGTAGTTTTTATTTTTTCCCCCATACATATCTTTATTGGGTTATCAAGACACAACACATGTTCAAATCAGTAAGGATACATTTCACCCATTTAAGAACACTCAAACCGGTACTTTTTAAACGTTTCAGATTCCTAAACAGATTCTTCAATAGCTGGAAAGTGACATCAAAGACGTAATATGTTCACCAGTTTTTACATCCGTTTTGGTGAAGCCCAGAGAGAAAATACGGCATGTTGGCGCAGTGGATACGACGCATGCCTTTGGTGTGTTAGACCCGGGTTCGTTTCCCGCTGCGATACATCAACCAATGTGTCCCTGAGCAAGACACTTAACCCCTAGTTGCTCCAGAGGCGTGCAACCTCTGACATATGTAGCAATTGTAAGTCACTTTGGATGAAAGCGTCAGCTAAATGACATTAATGTAATGTAATGTTAAAAGTAGCCTAAATTTACGGTACCTGGCTAACGGTAGACTACAGAGAACGAGTGATATTTTTACCTCCGTTTTGGAGCGACAGAGGGAAAATATTTCAGCCGACACTAGAGAGGCACCGATAGAATCGGCCGGTTTTCCCGTGCTCGGCCATGACCGGTGAGCTGCAGGTCAGTCTGACATACGGTGATGTCATGCCGGTCGACGCTACAATTAACTGAAAACATAAGTTATACAAGTTACAGTTCTCAAGGACGCACGCACGCCACAGCACTCGACTTCTCCGCCATGTAGGGAACCTGGCGAGTTAACCTGCAACACGTCAGCTGTTTGGACATTCTTCAGCGTGTGAGCAGAAGATAACAAGTTTGCAATATGCAACACCTGCGAGGAGACAGCAGGGACACCAAGAACCAGAACCACATCTCTCTTTAGTGGGATATTAGATGTGAGAAGAAGAAAATGGTTCCAACGTTGCTCTTTAGATGGGTGTGAATGTCCCCCACCAGGAGTCTTAATATAGTTCTATTTTATAGTGATCCATTATCTGGTCAACAACATGTTCTATTAAAGAAAAGATAGAAAATAAGTGTGTGTGCTGTGAAGTGGTTAGAAAAAAAATCAAATGGGAATCTGCTAAAAATTGGTATCGGCTGGGCTGACTCACAGAACCGGGCGAGAAAGTTGTAATCGGTGCATCTCTAGAAAAAAACCTAAATGAAACCCAACCCTGTGTGTGTGTCTCTGTGTGTCTGTCTGTATGTGTGTGTCTATTTGCAGCACATACACACCTGCTTTAAAAACTTTGGGTTGACATGAATGCTGGCGTTGACTGTGGGCGGCAGCGGCTTGATGGGCCACGCCGGGTCCACCGAGTTGACCCGGGCGTCCAGCGCGTACAGCTTCTTCAGAGGAAACACATCGTCCCACGTCGACCGTAACTTGAACAGACTCTTTCTAGTGTTTTCATCCACCTACAAACACAGGACATGACTTGGTCCACAGCTACCAACACAAAGAAAAGCTAAAAACAAAAACACACTTCAATCACAGCAACAGCTTGCTTAACCCTCGTGTTGTCGTCTATATCGGCACTACGACGAAAGAACGTGGGGGAAAAAGTGACAAATAAAAAAAGACGAAAAAAAAAAAAAAAAAAAAAAGTTATAAAAATGCAGAAAAACAACCTCAAGAGAAACTTTTTTTAAAAAACGCAGAAAAAGTGAAAAAAAAAAAAAAAAAAAAAAATAGACAAAAGGTGACAAAAACAGGTTTATAAAAAAAAGTGACAGAAAATTGGGAAAAAGGCAGAGAGAAAAAAACATTGGAAAAAGCGAGAAAAAACGTGTTATAAAAAAAAAAAAAAAAGTAACTTGAAGTGTTGAAAAAGGTCTTACAAAATGTCTAAATTTTGATCCAGAAACACAAAGTTGCACGGTTGAGGGGAAGACAACACAAGGGTTAAGAGTTAGCGCTATGGCAAATGTGTCTGTAATAAAAATAAATCATAGTTTCAGCAATTTCTAGAAACAAGGGATACATGATTTACTGTTTAAAAAGCAAAGCCTAACAACCCACCCTCCTACTTTAATCAGCAGGACTACGCAACGTTAAGTTCACGAGACCAAACACGGTAAATATAAAGCAAGAGACGACAAACAGGAAGTGAAGTGGGCTGCTAAGGTTGGTTTTTAACCCTGCTGGTGTCCTCAGGTCCAATATGACCCATTTTCAACAAGTTTCTGTTTCAGAAATTTGTTTTTTTTTTGTCAAAAGAAATTATAATTAACGTGGATGGCTCCCTACAGCGCTCTCCACAAGTTAGAGCAATTATCCGTTCACTACTTTAATTAAATTTGGGTGTTTTTAATTAAATTTTATAGCATTTGAGAGAAAAAAAAAGAACTTTGAAAAAAAAAAAAGTGTCAAAAATGTCGGAAAAAACATCAGAAACACAGCGAAAAACACTGACGAAAACATCAATAACAGAAAAATCTACAAAAACATAGTAAAAAAAAAAATAAAAAAAACGAAGAAAAAAAAACAATCTACAAAAACATCGTAGAAAGTGACAAAAAAACTGAAGAAAAACAAAAAGGCCCGGGAAAAGTGACAAATTTCTTAAAAAAATTAAAAATACCATATAAAGTTGCACGGTCGACAGCAAGACAACACAAGGGTCACACAAAGTACACTAGTAGGAGCAAAAAAAATAAAATAAAAATGACACGTTAAAAATAAAAAGCAAGCAACGAAAGACAGGAAGTGGGCTGCTAAGATTTGTTTTTTTAACCAAAGTGCTTAATTATTTTTTATTACAAACAATGCTAAAAACGGCAGCAAAGAGAACTTTACCTTTTCAAAGACACATATAAATGAAGTGATTAGGTTTTTAGCAAACACTGCAAGGTACTCTCCTCCAACATTCTTCACTATGGAATCCACTAAGTACAAAACTGGAAGCTTCTCGGCAGATGGGGCCTGGAGTAATAGAGAACTCGACAAGTTTAGAAAACAAACAGGGGTTAAAATATACCAACATTTCAGAACAAAAAGGCTTCAAATTTACAAGCTGACAGAGTAATCACAGGGGCTGACTTATCCCCCCTCACCACCCGCTGGCCTCAGTATGTATTCTTTAAAAATCAAAGTCGGTGCCATTTGTTGAGGGGGAAAGTAGGATCTTGAGTTGGAGTAAAAAATAAAAAAATAAAATAAAAAAAATGTGTCCACAGTTCGTAGACTTCTCTTTATTCTGGCATCCCAAAAAAATAGAGAAAAAAAAAATAAAACATTGGAAAAAATAAGTCCAATAAACTCCTTTTGTAAATCGCACTGAATGTCCGACTGCAAATGTGACCAATCCACACAAAAAATAAAAATAAAAAAATAGTCATTTTCCAGGTTGATACTCCGTCAGTTCAGTATGAGGAAGATTAAGATCCTTCGACAAAAGTCAGGGGAGAGAAAACATGTCCGTGATGCATTATGGGTAAAAAGAAATTAAAAAAAAAAGGTAGCTGAGTCCAGTCCAGTCCTCGGGGAACCTTTGTACCTCCAAAGAGGGTTTAATTCCTTAAACCGCTCTTTGTACGTTACCCTGACGACATATCGGCGGTTTTTAACTCTTTTTAACGTCACACCCAGTTGAGTTTGACACTCTTTCAAAAGATTTTACCCCTTTACAAGTTTTTGTGTTAGAAAAACATAAGAAGACCAAGTTAGGGGAACAGAAAGGTGCTCTGTTGAGCTAGAAGAAGCTGCGTTTACAACTTTAAGCAGAAAGTCTACCGTTTAGTTACGGAGACTGTGCAGCACCAGCTGAGTAACGTTTACGCTTTTTAAAAAGCCGAGTCACTCGGCCTTTGTCAGTAGAAATGTAAAAACCTTTTTTTTTTTTTTTTTTTTTTTTTTTTTAAGAGAGTCATACCAATAAATTATTACACTGGGAAATAAAAAATGACAAAAAGCACATTTCACATTTTTTATTATAACATTTTAACCATTTCAATGACATTTCATTTGAGTAAAAAAAATATCCAAGATTCACTAGATGATTTTTAATGCAGAGAAACTTTTCTGATGAGATATATATTTATAAATATATATATATATATATATATAAAAAGGGAAAAGCTTCCGTTTCAGCCAGGCGGTAGAAGTGTAAAAAACCGTGTGAAAAACAGCCCGAGCCAAACTGCTGACTCAGCCGAGCCTCCATAGAAGAGGCCACGTCTCGAACCGACAATAACTCATCACCGTGGTCTGTCTGTCTGACTGGGAATAATCTAGGCTGCAAATGTCAAAATCCACCGTAACCATAGGTAACAATTTACTGGGGGGGAACAACCCGAATAATCAAAACTGGGCTTCTCCCAAAAGGTTTACTGCTTTTATCCAACGAGTTTTGACATTTTTCAGGTAATTTTTATGAGTTTTTCACCTTTTAGGGTTTTTTTCCTCTAAGTCTTTGTCTCTTGACATTTTTTTTTGCTATTTGTTGTCTTTTGTCTTTATTTTTGTCTCTACTCTCATCCATGCAGGCATGTCCCGGGACCTCCGTAGATAGTTGGAGATTTTTGTTGACTATTTCAAGGTTCTTTTGGGCGATTTCTATGACATTTTGTAGCTTTTTATGTTTTCTTTTCCCATAGTCTTTGTCTCTTTTTCGGACAGCTGCTTTTGTCGTTTGTCGCCTTTTTCAAATTTTTTTGGGGTAATTTTTGAGGTAAATTTCCCCCTTTTTCAAAGTTCTTTTGAGCAATTTCTTGACGTTGTCGTCACCTTTTAAATCTTTGTCTCTTTTGTCCTTTTTTTTTTTTTTTACTGTTTGTTGCTTTTAGGGGGAATTTTTTTTAGGAGTTTGTCATCTTTTTCAAGGTTTTTTTTTTGGACACTTTTCAATGTTTTTGTTGCCTATTCTCATCAATGCAGAAATGTCCCGGGACCTCCGTAGATAGTTGATTTGTTGAATTTTTCTTCAACATTTTTGTCGCCTTTTATAATTATTTTTAATATTTTAAAAGAATTTTTTGGGGCATTTTTCAGCCTATATTTCAATAGGACAGCTGAAGACATGAAAGGGGAGGGGGAGACAACCCGAATAATCAAAACTGGGCTTCTCCCAAAAGGTTTACTGCTTTTATCCAACGAGTTTTGACATTTTTCAGGTAATTTTTATGAGTTTTTCACCTTTTAGGTTTTTTCCCCTCTAAGTCTTTGTCTCTTTTTTTTGCCGTTTGTTGCCTTTTGTCTTTATTTTTGTCTCTACTCTCATCCATGCAGGCATGTCCCGGGACCTCCGTAGTTAGTTGGGAGATTTTTGTTGACTATTTCAAGGTTCTTTTGGGCGATTTCTATGACATTTTGTAGCTTTTTAGGTTCTCTTTTCCCATAGTCTTTGTCTCCTTTTCGGACAGCTGCTTTTGTCATTTGTCGCCTTTTTCAAAATTTTGGGGTAATTTTTGAGGTAAATTTCCCCCTTTTTCAAAGTTCTTTTGAGCAATTTCTTGACATTTTTGTCACCTTTTAAATCTTTGTCTCTTTTGTCCTTGTTTTTTTGCTGTTTGTTGCTTTTAGGGGGAATTTTTAGGAGTTTGTCATCTTTTTCAAGGTTTTTTTTGGACACTTTTCAATGTTTTTGTTGCCTATTCTCATTAATGCAGAAAGGTCCCGGGACCTCCGTAGATAGTTGGAGATTTGTTGAATTTTTCTTCAACATTTTTGTCACCTTTTATTATCATTTTTAATATTTTAAAAAGAATTTTTTGGGGCATTTTCAGCCTATATTTCAATAGGACAGCTGAAGACATGAAAGGGGAGGGGGGGGGGATGACATGCAGCAAAGGGCCGCAGGTCGGAGTTGAACCTGCGGCCTGCTGCGTCGAGGAGTAGACCACGTTCTACCAACTAAGCTACCCAGGTGCCCAGTTTTGTCGCCTTTTTAAAACATTTTTTGGGTAATTTCTTTGACATTTTGTAGCCCTTTAGATGGCGCTTTTCCATCACATGCTACCTGCTCTCCTCTACTCTCCTTCGTGGCCGGTTAGCTCTGGTACGATGTTTTCAGACATTTTTCCAGGTAATTTCTAGGAGTTTGTCGCCTTTTTCAAAGTTTTTGTCCCCTTTTAGATTTTTCCAGATCCAAAGTCTTTGTCTCTTTTGATGTTGGTGATTTTTTTTTTGTTGCTTTGTTTTTTGGGCACTTTCTTTGATGTTTTTCTCACCTTCTTCAAGGGTTTTTGGACACTTTTTTTAAATGTTTTTGTCGCCTTTTTAATTTTTTTGGTCAATTTTCCAGGTAATTTTTTAGGAGTTTGTCGCCTTTTTCAAGTTTTTTTTTTTTTAAAAGCAAATTTCTTTGACGTTTTTGTCACCTTTTAGTTTTTTTTTTTTTTTTTTTTTACCCGAAGTCTTTGTCTCTTTTGATGTTGGTCTATTTCTTTGGGGCAATTGTTTTTGCAGTTTATTGCTTTTTGTGTCAATTTGTCGCCTTGTCAAGGTTTTTTTGGTCACTTTGTTCAATGTTTTTGTCGCCTATTTTAGTTTTTGTCTATTCTCATCCATGCAGGCATGTCCCGGGACCTCCGTATATAGTTGGAGATTTTAGTTGATTCTTTCAGGGTTCTTTTGGGTGATTTCTTTGACGTTTTGTAGCCTTTTAGTCTTTTTTTCCCCTCAGTGTTTGTCTTTTTTTCCCCGACAGTATCTTTTTATGTTTTTGGGGGGTTTTTTTGGTCAATTTTTCGGGTAATTTTTAGGAGTTTGTCATCTTTTTCAAGGTTCTTTTCTGCAATTTCTTCAACATTTCGATAGGACAGCTGATGGTAATTTTCCCCTTTTTTCAGAGTTCTTTTGAGCAATTTCTTGACGTTTTTGTCGCTTTTTAAATCTGTCTCTTTTGTCCTTTTGTTTTGGGCAATTTTTTTTTGCAGTTCGTTGCTTTTAGGGGGAATTTTTAGGAGTTTTTGGTCGCCTTTTTTGGACACTTTTTCAGTGTTTTTTTTGCCTATTTTAAGGTTATTTTTATTTAAAAAATGTTTGTCTACTCTCATCCATGCAGACACATCCCGGGACCTCCGTAGATAGTTGGAGATTTTTGTTGACTTTTTCAAGGTTCTTTTGGGCAATTTCTTCAACGTTTGTCGCCTTTTAGTTTTTTCCCCCAAAGCCTTCATCACTTTTTCCGACATTATAAGACCTCTAAACGGTGTGGAGGGTAAACCCTGCCGTTGAGACCTTTCATAAGACCTGGCAACCCCCTATAGAGAGGTTTTTAAACTTATCTGTTGACTGGCAGAGCTGACTACGCAAGAACATTTTCTGCGTGACCAGACAATAAAGTTTTATCTTCTCTTTATCGCCTCCTTGATTGTGTAGCTTGCCAGACAATAGATAAGATAACGAGCCAACTTCTTTAAGGACAGATGTCAATAATTATGTGAAGCAGCTTTGTAAGAAATATAAAAATCACACATTCACTTTCAAACTATTACCTCTGAATTACCAATAAGCAGACGTTAAGAGAGTGTGTTTAATTAGGTTTTTTTCTTCTGTAATAGTATGTTTTTATAAATGTTTAGTTGGAGTAAAGATATCAACGTGTCCCCCTAGGGGACCTTTGGAGGACTGCAGGTTATAGTTACGTCTACTGGCTTTTTATTCAAAGTTTTTGTCTGTTTCTGAAGTATGTCACCTTTTTTTGGAAGGTTTTGTCATTTGTTTTGACCCATTCTTGCCTTTCTTCCTTACTTTTTTTCTACCGTCTTTTTTCTTCAAAGTTTTTTTTCTGCTTTATTGTCACCCTAATGTTTCCTTCCTTCTGGGTTTTATTTCAAATTTTGTATTGCTTTTATGAAGTTTGTCTCTATTTCTAAGCATTTGTTACTGTTTACAACCTATTCTTGCCTTCCTTCCTCCTTCCTACCGTCTTTTTCCAAGTTTAAGTCTCCTTTTTCCCATCAGAATCTCAATGTTTTCCAGGTCCAAGGCTGTTCAGTAAATCTATCGCTGACATCGCTGTATAGACCTTTTTCACAGCAGACATGTTGACATGTCATAGTAGGAAAAACACAGGTGTATTCAAAACCATTACTGATGGCTACATTCCACTTAGGAGAGGTCCTGGTATTAAACCATTACTGATGGCTACATTCCACTTAGGAGAGACCCTGGTATTAAACCATTACTGATGGCTGCATTCCACTTAGGAGAGGTCCTGGTATTAAACCATTACTGATGGCTGCATTCCACTTAGGAGAGGTCCTGGTATTAAACCATTACTGATGGCTGCATTCCACTTAGGAGAGGTCCTGGTATTAAACCATTACTGATGGCTGCATTCCACTTAGGAGAGGTCCTGGTATTAAACCATTACTGATGGATGCATTCCACTTAGGAGAGGTCCTGGTATTAAACCATTACTGATGGCTACATTCCACTTAGGAGAGGTCCTGGTATTAAACCATTAATGATGGCTGCATTCCACTTAGGAGAGGTCCTGGTATTGTTCATGCTGACTCACTGATATATCTTACTGGGACACTTGATGGAACTGAGCCATCGTTAAGGTTATCAGTGTCGGCTGTGCTTCTCCTACTATGACAAGTCAACATGTCTGCTGTGAGAAAGGTCCATTCTTCCTCTTTCTAGAGACTTATTTGCGCTGGTTTAGGGGGTACATGGCTTAAAAACACTGTTCAAAAGGGAGAACATTAATGAAAAAAAGCTTGATAACCACTGTGTTACAGTACGTTTGTTCCAGCTAAATAAACTCACGTTGTCCATTAGGGTCAAACTACAACTTCTCATCGCTGGATGGCTCTGGAGTTTCTAACTGTCAGTTGTAATACATACATTTAGGACATTTTGTCGTTTTAAATAAGGCCGTGTTGTACTTCAGAAACATACGCGAGATATAATTAGACTGATTCAGAGCCCACGCTGGATTTCTATTTCTGTTGAAGAACATTGCGAGCAGCTTTAAAGCCGAGGAGTCAAAGTCTATGTTTGAGTTTATTAACTCGGCCCAAAAAAAAAAAAAAAAAAGGCTGATTCTTGCTGTAGTTGCTCCTGAACTTTGGACAGCCTTCATTACCTTTGGCCACTCACCCACTTCTCTACATATGACATACTTATTCCAATATACATCTTGCACACTACTTTCCACTATAACTATTTGCACTTTCCATCCCACTCCATGTGTACTTGTCTTGATATTAGGTCTGATATGTATATTATGTTGATATGTGCCTTTATGTATATTGTTGTCTCTACTGTACAGTATGTGTCTATATTACTATTTGTCTACTGAATGTTTACTACTACTACTACTACTACTACATAGGGCAGGGCAATATGTCGAAATTATAACGACATATGAGGCTAGATATAGTCTTAAATGTTAGATCTCGTAATATCCTGATATGACACAAGTCCTTTCCTGGTTTTAAAGGCAGCATTACAGTAAAGTGATGTACTTTTCTGAACACACCAGACTGTTCTAGTTGTTCTGTTATTTGCCTTTAACCACATAGTTATAGCAACATAACTGATGATTATTTATCAAAAATCTCATTGTGTAAATATTTTCTGAAAGCAACAATTGTCAAACCCTACAAGATCGCCTCGATATCGAGGTATTTGGTCAAAAATATCGGGATATTTGATTTTCTCCATATCGCCCAGCTCTACTACTTCATGTGTATTAGTATTTATAGAGAGTTAACGCCTACCCAAGTCAGATTCCTTGTGTATACAAGTATACTTGGCCAATAAATCTGATTAAAAAAACCATCCAAAATCTGTGCGTAAAAAACTCACAAAAATACACTTTAAAAGACTTTGCTTTCTCTTGATTTTTGTAGCTTTTTTTCCAGGGGTTTAAACTTATTTTCCTGTTGTCTTTCTTCCTGTTTACAACCTTCCTTTAAAAGTCGAAATAAGTTCGTAAAAAAAAAATAATCGCAATATACTTTTAATGCAACTTTTTTTTCGGGTCTTAACCTTAAATTTAAAGTCTTCTGTGTTGATGTTTTTTAAATCTCCCATTTCTTCTGTTGTTGATAAATATACAAATAAAGTTACTAAACAAATAAATGACAAACTTCCTCAAAAAGTCTAAATCTGTGCATAACAAAAACACTGAAGTTAAATACTTTAACTCTTTGCTTGCTCTTGATTTTTATATCTTATTTTTTGGGGTTTAAACTCTTTTTTTTTTTTAAATCTCACTTTTTCTATCTTTTGTAACTTCTGTTTTTTGATACAATGATCCAAATAAAGTTACTTTATGTCCAAATAAGCAATAACTGTAGCTGGGTTGTTGGCGACTAAGTTCTCCCTCAAAGTTTTTACCATTGCATTTTAAAGTATTTTATTTTTACCGTTTTTTCAAAGTTTGTACCGTTTTTTTTTTTTTTTTTTTTTTCCATTTTTTTCCAAAGTTTCTACCGTTTATCAGTTTACTGGGTTTTTTTTTTTTTTTTTTTTTTACAAAGAAGTTTTTACACTTTTACAAAATATTTTACATTTGAGACAAATACTTGATTTCAATATACTTCTGTTGGTTTATGAAGCAGTTAAGTTTTAATTCCGATCTTCTTTATTCTTATTATATCACATCTGGAACAAACAACCACTTTTCTGTCTTTAATTTAAATTAAGTAATTGTTAATTTCGTACACTGTACAGTAACTTTTGTTAAAGTGCGTCACACACGAGTTCATTTTGTCGCTGAAATGTACAATAAATAAAGTTGCCTTGCCTAAAAAAAAACAGCGTCTTTTTTTAATTATTATTTATTGCGAATTAAAAATGCAATGACAAATTATAAACCTACATACCTGGGGTTAAGTGGTACATAAATGAGTAAAATAACACAAACATGATTCATGGTTCAGGAGATTAAATGTTTTGAATGTATTGTTGAATTTTGTTCACACAAAAAAAAAATTAAATAAAGTTTTTTTTTTTTTTTTTTCAGTTACTCAAACAGCTAACGGTCATTTAATGCTATCTTACGGTGGATTTTAACTTCAGTTGTACACATTGTTAATGTCGCATAAGTTCGCGAGTTTGGACCAAAAACAAATAACCGTTAAAAAATCATTTCTTCTCGTTATCAAACAAACTAAATTTATTTTTATTTAAAATAAAAAAGTAACGTTTTCACTTATAATACAGACACGTTGCCATGCTACCGTCGCTAACCAGAACAACAACGGAATGTTAACGTAACTAGGTGACATCTCGTGCTTTAGTTTAACACGACGGCGACACTAGCCGCCATGTTTTAGCTTCGTAGCTAACACAAGCTAACAGGCCCTACTATCTTGTACATACATCGACACAAAGCAGCTGAAATTGAAAGTATTCTATATTTATAAAAACCTTGCTTATTTGCGCTTCAATAATTGCGACGATATCCTTGGCGAAGTTGAGGTTTTCCTCGGCCAGAATGGTCAGCATGTTGATGTGCGGCTTGCTGTTGAATGTCAGGTCTTCCAGCGAGGACTGATACTCTCTGCAGGCATCTTCTCTCGCCGCTTTGTCGTCCATCTTTGAGCTCATTGACCCGGCGAAACCTACACCAGCCTTGTGAATACCATAACCATTGATTAGCAGGCAGTCCATGAACTCATGAAGCTAACTGTTCTGCCCTGATTCGGGGAAATAACGCCGCTTTTACGAGGTATTTTTCAGCCGTTTTGCCTTGTCGTCTATCACTCCGCCAGCTTTTCCGACGACAAGAAAATGGCGGCCGTAACTGACAGACCTTATACGTCACACGAGTTATATTTATGCTGCATTCGAAATAATCGGAAAAATGGGTTTCCAAATTGGAAAATGTATGCGAATTCCCCAATAAAGTCGGGACAACAACTTCTAAAGTCTACGATTTATTTATTTTTTTGTAGGCTACGTTATTTAAAGAACACATGTAGATCAACACTATGTAGTACATACTATTACAATTTTTTTTATATTCTCACACACACACACAATCTATATATAGTGTTGTCATATTAATGCAGTTCTTGATAAAAAAAATATTTATATATATTTTTTTTTTTGTATCAAGAACTGCATATATATGTATATATACATATACACCCATGTTTTTCCCCCCACATTACAACTTTTAAAGCTCATGAACACACCGAAGTTTGATTCGAAATGAACGACTTCCCATCCGAAGAGCACTTGAACGCATCATAATGTCAGACGTGACGTAAGCACAGCCCCGGGGCCGGGCTCTTGGTTTTCATTGGATCGATAAAATAACAGCCACACAAATGAGCCAATCAGATTGAAGCAGTGTGAGTTTCTGTTTTTACATAACGACAGAAAAGTTTCACAACTTGTCAGCAACACGCAACACGAGGCTGAGGAATGGTGGCTCAAGCTGTAGTTTTGGGGGTCTAAATGTAGTTTATATAGTCTATAGTCTAAATGTAGTTTATATAGTCTATAGTCTAAATGTAGTTTATATAGTCTATAGTCTAAATGTAGTTTATATAGTCTATAGTCTAAATGTAGTTTATATATATAGTCTATAGTTTAAATGTAGTTTATATAGTCTAAAGTTTAAATGTAGTTTATATAGTCTATAGTCTAAATGTAGTTTATATAGTCTAAATGTAGTTTATATAGTCTATAGTCTAAATGTAGTTTATATAGTCTATAGTCTAGTCTATAGTCTAAATGTAGTTTATATAGTCTATAGTCTAAATGTAGTTTATATAGTCTATAGTCTAAATGTAATATATATAGTCTATAGTTTAAATGTTTTATATAGTCTATAGTTTAAATGTAGTTTATATATCTATAGTCTAAATGTAGTTTAAATGTAGTTTATATAGTCTAAAGTTTAAATGTAGTTTATATAGTCTATAGTCTAAATGTAGTTTATATAGTCTATAGTCTAAATGTAGTTTATATAGTCTATAGTTTAAATGTAGTTTATATAGTCTATAGTCTAAATGTAGTTTATATAGTCTATAGTTTAAATGTAGTTTATATAGTCTATAGTCTAAATGTAGTTTATATAGTCTATAGTTTAAATGTAAATGTTTAAATGTTTTATATAGTCTATAGTTTAAATGTAGTTTATATAGTCTATAGTTTAAATGTAGTTTATATAGTCTATAGTCTAAATGTAGTTTATATAGTCTATAGTTTAAATGTAGTTTATACAGTCTATAGTTTAAATGTAGTTTATATAGTCTATCTAAATGTAGACAAATTTCCTGCATGTCTTCCCCCCCTCCCTCTCTCACCTAGCTGTCCTGTCAAAATAAAGGTGGAAAAGCCCAAAAAATAATCTTAAAAAAAATAAAATTCAGTATAATGTCATTTAAATTAGGTTTAATGACCATGAATTTAAGAATGCATTGAGAAAAGTGATAAAGACATGTGTGTGAAGTTTGAAAAACATTGGCAAAAGTTCATTATCAGTTTAGACTCGAAAGGTCGGGAAGACAACACGAGGTTGCTCAAGTAGAGACACTGGTTTTGGGGGACTAACATCACTCAGGGCTCTTTCACACCTACAGCGTGTGTGTGTGTGTGTGTGTGTGTGTGTGTGTGTGTGTGTGTGTGTGTGTGTGTGTGTGTGTGTGTGTGTGTGTGTGTGTGTGTGTGTGTGTGTGTGTGTGTCTGTGTGTGTGTGTGTGTGTGTGTGTGTGTGTGTGTGTGTGTGTGTGTGTGTGTGTGTGTGTGTGTGTGTGTGTGTGTGTGTGTGTGTGTGTGTGTGTGTGTGTGTGTGTGTGTATGTGTGTGTATATTTGTGTGTGTGTGTGGATGTTTGTTTGTGTGTGTGTGTCTCTGTGTGTGTGTGTGTGTGTGTGTGTGTGTGTGTGTGTGTGTGTGTGTGTGTATATAAGTCTGTGTGTGTGTGTGTGTGTTTGTGTGTGTGTGTGCATGTGTGTGTGTGTGTGTGTCTGTGTGTTTGTGTGTTTGTGCGTGTGTTTGTGTGTGTGTCTGTATGTATGTGTGTGTCTGTGTGTGTATATGTGTGTGTGTGGATGTTTTGTGTGTGTGTGCATGTGTGTGTGTGCGTTTGTTTGTGTGTGTGTCTGTGTGTGTGTGTGTATGTCTGTGTGTATATTTGTGTGTGTGTGTGTGTGTGTGTGTTTGTGTGTGTGTGTGTGTGCATTTGTTTGTGTGTTTGTCTGTGTGTGTGTGTATATGTGTGTGTGTTTGTGTGTGTCTGTGTGTATATTTGTGTGTGTGAGAGTGAAAGTGTGTGTGTGTGTGGATGTTTTGTGTATGTGTGAATGTGTGTGTGTGAGTGTGTAGGTATGTGTGTCTGTATGTATGTGTGTGTGTCTGAATGTATGTGTGTGTCTGTGTGTGTATATGTGTGTGTGTGGATGTTTTGTGTATGTGTGTATGTGTGTGTATGTGTGTGTGTATATTTGTGTGTGTGTGTGTGTGTGTGTGTGTCTGTATGTGTGTTTTGTGTGTTCAACAAGGGTTTTTGCTAAGAATCAACTAAAAAAATGACACAATGTAGGTTTAACTTACAGACTTGTCACTTGTTTACTGTACAAGACCTCTTAATGACAACCATGCTGTAGCCTCAACCTTTAGCCATCCTGCCATCAGGAGCCAGGCAGCCTTTAGACTCACTGAGACATTATCATACTGTCTTACTCACCACTCAGCTTAGTGGCAGTATTATGGGCTGCTATGGACATGTGTTGATGGGGAGTGCAAGGAGTGGTGGGCTGGTCTGGGGCTCTGTTAGGGGAATTTTGATTTACATACTTTCTCTTGTTGTTATTAAACTATTTGCATAGAATAATATTTTACTGAATACTCTAAACAAGATAACATGGAGCCATTGCTTGTCCTTGACTAAGTGCGGTGTGTTCCTGAGGGCATACGTGCCCTCCCAGACAAGATAGGGGAGACCCTTATTGACTCTGACAAGATAATAATTGATGAACATCTACTGTGTATCATGATTTATTACATTTATTATAAAAAGCAGCTGTAGAGAGCTTTACGTTATAGTTGATTGTCTATACTATTCTGTAATGTGGAGACTGCCTCCTTGTTGGGTTCTCAAGTAAAATGAACATAATATATAATATATATAATATATCTTCAGTGGTCCCTGTCCATCATTGGATAATGTAATGATTTTAACAGGCTCAAAAGTCCAAGATTTTTGCAATAAATTAAAACCGCGAAACATATCCAATTGGCACCTATGAATGGTGAAAGAATCCAACCCTGGAAAAAAGCACATTGTCCCAGCCCTAGAGTTCATACAGTATGTGAAAACAGCTTACCATTCATTGTTTCTTCATACTGCTGTGATGTTGAATTTGATTATCTGCTTTCAATAAGTTAAAGTTGAAACAAGAAGAATAAAGAAACACTCACAGATATAATTGCAATGATATGTGTTTATTTGATTAAAATGACAGAAACAAGAGAGAATCAGAAACATTAACCACTTTATATTTGAAAGAAAAAAAGATTCCCGTCGACAATTATTACTTATTATTATTTGGATGCAGATGAAATCAGAGTATGTCTATGAAGTGCTATATATGAAGACTTGTTTAAGACAACAAAAACCTGTGTGACTATCTCAGAGCTGCTGTTTCTGTCTCACATGGGGAACAGCAGATGCCCACTGAAGGTGTTGTGGTGCCCTGGGTCATCAAACACAACAGTGTTAGCCTGCATACGAATAAAGACGATGTCTCCCACCTCCAGCAGCAGCGTCATGCCTTTAGAGGAACTCATAAAACCGGCTGCCTGTTGCTCGTATGCCATGAAAAGTTGGTTTGAGTTCTTGACCAACCAAGCACCTGAACCATGGCCATTGTCTCCAAATGCAGCAACCCACCACTCAAAGTTGTACGCTCCTCTCACCGGGGCAGTGAACACACCTGTAGACACCAGACTCCATGTAAATAATTAGGACTTTTAGCGTGTATAGAGCCAGCATATCTCCACCAGACTCCATGTAAATAATCAGGACTTTTAGTGTGTATAGAGCCAGCATATCTCCACCAGACTCCATGTAAATAATCAGGACTTTTAGCATGTATAGAGCCAGCATATCTCCACCAGACTCCATGTAAATAATCAGGACTTTTAGCATGTATAGAGCCAGCATATCTCCACCAGACTCCATGTAAATAATCAGGACTTTTAGCGTGTATAGAGCCAGCATATCTCCACCAGACTCCATGTAAATAATCAGGACTTTTAGCGTGTATAGAGCCAGCATATTTCCTCCAAACTCCATGTAAATAATCAGGACTTTTAGCGTGTATAGAGCCAGCATATTTCCACCAGACTCCATGTAAATAATCAGGATTTTTAGCGTGTATAGAGCCAGCATATCTCCACCAGACTCCATGTAAATAATCCGGACTTTTAGCGTGTATAGAGCCAGCATATCTCCACCAGACTCCATGTAAATAATCAGTACTTTTAGCATGTATAGAGCCAGCATATTTCCTCCAGACTCCATGTAAATAATCAGGACTTTTAGCGTGTATAGAGCCAGCATATCTCCACATGTAAATGGGTGAATTAAGGGTTTATTTCAACCAAACCAGACTGGTGATTGTTGGAACAGTGGAAAGATGAACCAAGATGGCTTGTGTTGGGGACCAAGAAGCTGGTTAAATCTGATTTTAACCAAAAGGCCTCAGATTAAACTGACCTCTGGATACAGGACACACATGTGCTCAGAGACAAAGGAACATGTGGCCAAGACAAAGGAATCTTGGCCTGCATGTAAACCCCACAGCCGGGGTAATTCACACCTCTATGCGAAAGTGCCAGCCAGAAGGGAAACGCCTCACAGCTGGCAGGAAGTCAAAGAACTACAAGATTGTAGTATTCACCCTTTCAAGAGTTTCGAGTCTTCCTATTGGTTCAGCGGGACCATAAACACAGCATGAAGCCTTAACCTATAAAAAGCCTGATCCTAGGAAACTCCTCGTCTTCCATTGCAACTCCGTTGCTGAGGGGAGCACACAAGCGCTTGTGCTGAACTTCCATTTTCTGGAGAAAGTGGATTTTATTTCGGTGGATCCTTGAAAACGCACCAGTGTTTTCATATCTGCAGTGAGAAGGAAACAACGTTTTTCTTCTCAAAGTAGACTAAACTTGCCCCCCTTTTGCCTTTTTGGAGGGAAGTTTCTCCGTGGCTGCTGACGAGCGCCAGGAGATTCGTTCTGTTTCATTTCTGTGGAAATCTATGGACAGAAACAAACGGACTGAACACACCATAAGGAGGCTTACGTCTGGGCAGAGATAAGTAGTGTGTTTATTAATGAGCAAAGGGTTCGCTGCCACTTGTCGCCATTAAGGTGATCTGATTTAATCATGTACTGGTCCATATGTGATTATTAATCTGTTCTGTGAATGTATCAGTGATTACGATATGGTTGATTAGGTTGTGTTAAGTAGCTTGGTAAACCGTAATCGCTACCTGCTTAATCACTCCTTTCATGGAGTTTTAGTTACTGTCTGCCATAGAATCGCGAAATCAGCTGTTAGCCACTGGAGTGGTTATAATGACCAAAGTTTCCCTCGGTAAGTCAAAAGTCTCAGTCTGTCCTAACTACACGTGTGGTCCAGACCTGAGTAGCTGAGGGGGCGGGTCATTATCGATAACTAAGATCAGAGTGTTTTCCCTTCTTTACCCTGTCTCCTTTTACTAATTATACACACACACACACACACACACAAGCTAGCTTGTAGCTCCCGAGCTAACGGTGCTAGCTTCACACGTGGAGTCGGCATCACCTTGTACAGAGCTAACACATGACCTAGCATACTAGGCTAAGCGTGCGCGTTGCCTAGCAACCCCCTCGGCTTCTTCAGCCACTTTGAATGAAGTGTGTTTTACGATGATAAAAGTCCTGATTATTTACATGGAGTCTGGTGGAGATATGCTGGCTCTTTACACGCTAAAAGTCCTGATTATTTACATGGAGTCTGGTGGAGATATGCTGGCTCTATACACGCTAAAAGTCCTGATTATTTACATGGAGTCTGGTGGAGTTTGGCTCTATACACGTGATGGTGGTTTTGGGATGGTGTTTCATGTTAAACTAAAAGGATCTTACTCTTTAACTAAAAGGTCTATCTCTGTAGGGATCCATCCCATAATGTTGTCACACACTTAGAATAATAATCTATAATTTATTGGCTTTTCCATGGTCATGAAGGCTGGGTCATGACCGAAAGAACGAGATCCAGGGTACAAGCGGCTGAAATGGGTTTCCTCAGGAGGGTGGCTGGCGTCTCCCTTAGAGATAGGGTGAGAAGCTCAGTCATCCGTGAGGAGCTCCAAGTAGAGCCGCTGCTCCTTTGCGTCAAAAGGAGCCAGTTGAGGTGGTTCGGGCATCTGGTAAGGATGCCCCCTGGGCGCCTCCCTAGGGAGGTGTTCCAGGCCGTCCCTGGGAGGGGGTGTTCCCAGGACACGTGGAGGGAGGTCCAGCTGGGAGGAGGCCTCGGGAAGACCCAGGACTAGGTGGAGGGATTATATCTCCAACCTGGCCTGGGAACGCCTCGGGATCCCCCAGTCGGAGCTGGTTAATGTTGCTCGGGAAAGGGAAGTTTGGGGTCCCCTGCTGGAACTGCTCCCCCCGCGACCCGACACCGGATAAGCGGACGAAGATGGATGGATGGATGGATTATTGGCTTTTCCAAATGTTTTGCAAAAAAGAAATACATTACTTTTATAAATACAGTGTTTACACGTTTTTCAGTACACACAAAATATAATTATCACACACACTTATTTTATAAAGAGAAATATCGGCATCGCTAAATATTGGTACTCTGCCAATATGTTGATATCAGTAAAGTAGTACAGTCATTGTATCTGTGCATCCCTAAAATGCTAAAATGTATTGTTAGAATATCAGAGCTACCTGTGTTTGGGTTGTAGGCTTTTCCGATGTTGGTGGGCACGTATTTGTAGATCAGGGTAGTGTCTGTGGGAAAGGGTCCAATAGTTGCTCTTCCGGTTCCCCCCAGAGAGGCTGAGAACGCAACCTGTTGGACTGAGAGAGAAAGAGAGAGAGACAGAAATCATCAAATATTAAACTGATCATTTTGAGTCCTATCAAAGTTTGCAATATGTCATTTTGTGTAATACGTACAGAGTTGTTTAATTAAAAACTACCACTATAAGGAGTATTTAATGTGCTTACTATATAGGGAGCTGTCTAATGTATATGAGAGTATTACTATATAGGGACCTGTCTAATGTATATGAGAGTATTACTATATAGGGACCTGTCTAATGTATATGAGAGTATTACTATATAGGGACCTGTCTAATGTATATGAGAGTATTACTATATAGGGACCTGTCTAATGTATATGAGAGCATTACTATATAGGGACCTGTCTAATGTATATGAGAGTATTACTATATAGGGACCTGTCTAATGTATATGAGAGTATTACTATATAGGGACCTGTCTAATGTATATGAGAGTATTACTATATAGGGACCTGTCTAATGTATATGAGAGTATTACTATATAGGGACCTGTCTAATGTATATGAGAGCATTACTATATAGGGACCTGTCTAATGTATATGAGAGTATTACTATATAGGGACCTGTCTAATGTATATGAGAGTATTACTATATAGGGACCTGTCTAATGTATATGAGAGTATTACTATATAGGGACCTGTCTAATGTATATGAGAGTATTACTATATAGGGACCTGTCTAATGTATATGAGAGTATTACTATATAGGGACCTGTCTAATGTATATGAGAGCATGTTTTGTGTTGCATGAGAGTATGTGTTGAGAGATGCTTATTTTCTGTGATTTGTGTTGTCTTTGTAAAGCTGCAGAATGGACAAAACAAAGTTCCCTTCGGGGACAATAAAGTATATCTTATCGTATCTTATATATCTATATGTAGAATATGTGCGAAAATGAGAACCCTAAATAAGCTCCTAAAAGCTTTTCAAAGAGGGCAGAATGACATTAATAACAATAACAAACAAAATATCCTCCAAAAAAATAGCAAAACTATAAAAACAATTATCTGTCATTGAAGCTTGATAGTTAAAAGCATTTCATTGTTACAGAAGCTGAAAACAGCAGGGGTTGTAAACATTTAAATTAAGAGACCATTGAATATAATATATAACACCATAATATAATATAAGACCATTTGAATATACTTCTGCTATGACATGGTGTAAAACAACAGTGGTTTCTAGAGATGGCTTCACTACTGTACGTTGAGTCTCTCTTTGCAACAACATCATGTCCACCTTATAACATTTTTCACCAGGCCTGATGCCTTCGCCGCTGTTGGCGCTCGGGCCCTTATTAAAATGATCTATAATGGAGCTTGATAGTTAAAAGCATGTCACCGTTACAGAAGCTGAAAACAGGAGTTGCAAACATTTAAATTAAGAGGAGACACTACAGGCAGAAACAGTTTTCAGTTTATAGTTTGGGTACTCTTTATCTTCCCTAAAATGTCGTCTTTCAGTCGAGGCCAACATTTTACAAAAAACAGCATTTGTGAAATGTTGTGTTTTGTCCTTCAGTGCCACTGTTCATTCAGGGTTAGGGTTAGATGCGTGGAAAGAAAACATTTATTGTATTAAACTTTGTCTATTTGTGTGTGTAGATTTCTTCTAAATTTACAGAAGTTGAAAGTGTTTGGCCACCAGTATTTTATTTAGTAAAAATGAAATGTCTCGCTGTAAATCTCTGAAAAATGATCGGAGAACAATACCTCGCTGTTGTTGATTCAGCTTCTCCACTTCAGTCTTCAGCTGTGCTTGGCCTGCAAAAACAGAGACAGTTTCTTTGTCAGCGTCATTTTACTGCACCTTCAGTTTCTTTGGACATTGCTTTAAAGCTGCATTGATCAGTTGTCAACTATTTAATTAATCTCAAACTATTTTGATAATCAATGAATCGGTTTGAGTAATTTTTCATGAAAAAACACTGAGAAAGTGGGAAACACTGATCAACACTTTAAAGACCAAAAAACTCATCCAGACATCCAGAAGATATTCCACACATTAATCCACATAAAAATAATTGGTAGTTTAAGCCCTACTTTTCTCCAGTACATAGAAAAATACTTAATTCTATCTTTTTGGATATTTCTAAACTACTATGACATGATGCAAACAGATCATTACAGTACCTGTAGTCTGCAGCGCCATGTCCGCCTTCAGTTGAACCAACGAGGCGGTGATCTCTCTCAGCGCAGCGTAGATGTCTTCGGGAAAAGCCCGCTGGCATTCAACACTTTCACTTGTGGGGACGGATCCGAGCAGCAGCAACAGCGTAAAACTCACAGAGATCTTCATTCTTGCATTGGCAGCTTACTGGTGAACTGTGCCGTCTGTAAACCTGTGTGAGCTTTATATAGAAGCCCTTCAGAAAAAAAGGGACAAAAAGGATGTCACAGATGTTGAAAGTTAATTTACATTGTGATACATGATATGTCAATGTCAGTTTGATTAACAAGGGTGTAACCACTTTTTCCCCATATCACAGAACATTTTCCAGAGAAGAGAAACACATTGATGATCTATGGTTACATTGTTAAACGGTACCTTTAAAGGAACACGGCGACTTATTGGGACTTTATCTTATTCACCGTAACCCCCAGAGTTAGACAAGGCCATACATACCCTTCTCATCTCTGTGTGTGCTGTAATGCTGTCTGACGGCTCCAGCGACATCAGGCCAGCACAGATCCTGCAGGTGAATGGTTCCAGTAATCCTACTGCTCCCAATAAGTGACAAAATAACTCCAACATGTTCCTATTTACATGTTGTGATTTGTAGAGTGACAGCGTGTACAACAAACAACGTAACATGAGACACAGCCGTCTTCTAACTGTAAACAAACCGGGAACTATATTCTCAGGCGGAAGAATATAGTACTTGGGCGGAGTGATATGCTCGCAGCAAGCCTGTCTGAGAATATAGTTCCCGGTTTGTTTACAGTTAGAAGATGGCTGTGTCTCATGTTACGTTGTTTTTTGTACACGCCAGACTCTACAAAAATCACAACATGTAAATAGGAACATGTTGGCGTTATTTTGTCACTTTTGTCACAATTGGGAGCAGTAGGCTAGTTGGAACCAGTTACCTGCAGGATCTGTGCTAAGCTAAGCTAATGCTGGAACCGTCAGACAGCGTTACAGCACACACGGAGATGAGAAGGGTATGTATGGACTAGTCTAACTCTGGGGGTTACAGTGAATAAGATAAAGACCCAATAAGAGATGAGAAGGGTATGTATGGACTAGTCTAACTCTGGGGGTTACAGTGAATAAGATAAAGTCCCAATAAGTTGGCGTGTTCCTTTAAACGTGGCCTTATCTTCCCATGTTTGTATGTTGACCAAGGTTATAATCGTTAACGAAAATGAACAAAACTAGGAGGAAAAAAGCTTTGTCGTTAACTGAAATAAAAATAAAAACGAGGCATTACAAAAAAACAACAACTAACTAAAACTGTAATGTCTGTTTGCAAAACTAACTAAAATAAAAATGATCAAGTAAAGGTCCTTAGTTTTCATCTTTGTCTATGTCTTTCATAGAGCAAATAATGTTATATCTTTCAGAGTTGACATTTCCGACCATAGACCTGTTTTATACAGTCTGTGCCATAGACACATATGTAGTTTCTGACTGGGAACCCAGAAATTTGGACATTCAATGACAAATTTAACAGAACATTGTTGGGACCACTTAAACCAGTGTTAAACTTGATTTTAAACAAAGAACTGATTTTAAACAAGGATACATGGGGTAAACGTGCCTGAGACAACTGTGGTCTACAGGCAACTCCACAGCCTGACTGCTTTCTGAGACAAAGGAAACCATGGCAACAGACAAAGAGATCGAGGCATATATGTAATTTTGACAGCATGGAGATTCCACACTCCCATATGGAAAAGTCCCCAAAATAGTCGGAAGTCTATGAACTCCAGGCGTGTAGTTCACACACCTTCAAGAACACTCTGAATCCCCATTGGACAGCAGACTTTGAACGCCGCATCCAATGACCGGGGAAATAAATACTCTGAGCACACATCTTCGCCTTGTCTTACCACTGATGCTTCGGTCGCTAAAGGTTTGCAAGCAAACATTTGTTTTAAATAGCTTCATTTTACGAAAAGTGGACTATTTTGTTGCTCTACCGCTTCCTGCTTCTTACAGTGCAGACACTTTGCTGCTTGCTCCTGCTTCTGCTTGCATATTTCTGCTGATAATCTTGCTTATCCTCTGAGAGAAACTATGAGCAACGGCTCTTGGATACTTATAAATCACTGGACTATACATTTTTTGTAGACATAGTAGGCTATTGCAATTTTTGCAAATTTCTGCGTGAGCGTGGCCTACCAATAGCTCAAGCCTGTCATACAGTGACTGTAGCTAAAGCTAATTAGCAGCAAGATGCCACCCTTCTCCGTGGATGACTACTACAAACTCCCTCAGAAGATTGCAGTTCTGGAAACCAAAATTCAACGGTTAGAAGTAAACGTGGAAGTGAACAGATCATGTGGGAATGACACCACTTTACCATGGCCCCAAAACAATGGACAAAAGCATGTTAACACAAGGCTAATTACCACCAACAACACTGCAAAGAAACAGGAGGGCTGTGGAACGGGTAATAAATCAACAAGGGTAGTCCTCCCTGGAACATTATTGGTGCAAAGCCCAAGACTAAATCATTTTCCTGCGAAATGGGAGGACAACTAACGGGCAGGGCACAGCGCCCTGAGATTTGTGATATGAACAGCTGGCCTGCATTATCACCCAGGCAGAGCGCCTCTTCAACCCCACTTAGTAGGACACTGCCGTGGCTCAGCTGCAAATGGGAGAATTAGCAACAAAATGCCTCCCCAACAATCGAGTGTGCAGGTGGATAACAGATTTGCTCCACTGCAGCACATCCATCTGATGACCTGGATTGCGTCTCATCGTCACACAGCAGGGTAAGGACTGAGAGCAATTTAAAAAGTAAAAAGCTACAGGGAAAGCTAACGACTGGGCCCCAAAATCTGATTGTGGGTGACTCGGCTGTAAAAGATGTAAAAAGCAGTTAAAACACCAAAATACTCTGTTTTCCCAAAGACATGGTGTCTGACTTGGCCCAAAGAATCCCGGATATCGTGACAGCACACCCAACTGTGAAGAACATTATACTGCATATAGGGTCACATGATGATGTAAAGCAACAGTCTGAAGTGCTGAATCGTGACTTTATTAATCTGCTGAACACAGTCAGCTCCCTAAACGCGAAGGTGTTGATCAGTGGACCTATACCGCCAATCAGAATAGGAGCTGAGAGATTCAGCAGACTGTTGGCACTGAACAGATCCATTCTCAAGCCAGGAGTAAAGCTGTTCACCTCTAGCCTACTTTACTTTCTGCGCTGCACATCTGCTCCCTCGGCCAAGGACACAAGAGACAAGATGAATCAAAACAAGAGGAAGACACAACAAAGTGCGACAGTGTGCAATAATAACGAGCTGAAAACTCAGGTTCCACTTCCTCTGAAATGTGCTGCTGAATACATTTTACAGTTCAACACATCTACTTTAGTCTCAAATGTGTGTCTTCAGTGTTTAAATTCCCAGTTAGTGACCAGAGATAACATGGTGTGTGTGTGTGTGTGTGTGTGTGACTACCTGATGTTGTTATGTGTGACTGTTATATCATTGGTGCAAGACATGTTTCAACAGCTACCAAATAAAACAGGAATCTATTCAAATATTTGTTCTACAGAGATGGTGTGATCATTGGATCATTGGATCATCTAAAGCCTACAGCTTATATTTCCCAGTACAGTAGGTGGGTCTCAATATCTGTGGAAAGATACTGCTAACCCATTTAAGGAATAACCTCTGCACCTTGGATTTCATTAAGGTTGATTTTGGTTTTTAGTGTTTACTCTGTACCATTTGTATTTGATTGTATGTATGTATGTTATCAACGTGTAACTTTGCTGCCTTCTTGGCCAGGACACCATTGATATATAAAAGTCAAATATAAAATAAATTAAAGCTGCAAGCAGCGTTAGACGGGCCCTCGCACCTCCTTTGCGCGTCGGGGTTACTGGTGAAACAAAGGTGACACATGGGACTCGAACCACGTCTCCTTGGTGCAAGTCCTGAGTTGTTTAACCCATCCACAACCCCAACCTGTGACCTGATTTAGACCTTCAGTCTTTAATACTACTCCCTACCGTCATTCACAAACTGGCAGAGGCAACCTGATCTCTCTATCTTTCTATTCAGTTTCATGTTGTCTGAGGACAAACTTCCCTGTTGAAAGCAATCACCCGGAAAACAGGATCTGTTACAGGACACATGAGGTGGTGAGGAGAGGTAAACAGCAGCGCGAGAGGGAAAGCGGATTAATAGGAGGGTAAAAGAGAACACTGCATGAAAAGAGGGATTTTCGTGTGTTTGTCTGTGCCACATATTGTCGGAAACAAACCACGACGTATGTGGAGAGCTCCCACAGAGGTGCCAATGGCTCTAATAAGCATATGGATATGAGATTGAGAGAGATTTCAGTTAGCCTAATAGCTGGTTTGATTGGCATTGAGAGATTTTATGGAAAGTACCCCATGCCAATCTCTAGGTATGGTGAAGGGTATGTGATGATGTGGGTTAGGGTGAAGGGTATGTGATGATGTGGGGGTATGATGAAGGGTATGTGATGATGTGGGGGGTATGGTGAAGGGTATGTGATGATGTGGGGGTATGGTGAAGGGTATGTGATGATGTGGGGGTATGATGAAGGGTATGTGATGATGTGGGGGTATGGTGAAGGGTATGTGATGATGTGGGGGTATGATGAAGGGTATGTGATGATGTGGGGGTAGGGGTGAAGGGTATGTGATGATGTGGGGGTAGGGTGAAGGGTATGTGATGATGTGGGGGTATAGTGAAGGGTATGTGATGATGTGGGGGTATGATGAAGGGTATGTGATGATGTGGGGGTATGGTGAAGGGTATGTGATGATGTGGGGGTATGATGAAGGGTATGTGATGATGTGGGGGTAGGGTGAAGGGTATGTGATGATGTGGGGGTAGGGTGAAGGGTATATGATGATGTGGGGGTATGGTGAAGGGTATGTGATGATGTGGGGGTATGATGAAGGGTATGTGATGATGTGGGGGTATGGTGAAGGGTATGTGATGATGTGGGGGTATGGTGAAGGGTATGTGATGATGTGGGGGTATGATGAAGGGTATGTGATGATGTGGGGGTATGGTGAAGGGTATGTGATGATGTGGGGGTATGATGAAGGGTATGTGATGATGTGGGGGTATGGTGAAGGCTATGTGATGATGTGGGGGTATGGTGAAGGCTATGTGATGATGGGGGGGTATGGTGAAGGGTATGTGATGATGTGGGGGTATGGTGAAGGGTATGTGATGATGTGGGGGTATGGTGAAGGGTATGTGATGATGTGGGGGTATGGTGAAGGGTATGTGATGATGTGGGGGTATGATGAAGGGTATGTGATGATGTGGGGGTATGGTGAAGGGTATGTGATGATGTGGGGGTATGATTAAGGGTATGTGATGATGTGGGGGGTAGGGTGAAGGGTATGTGATGATGTGGGGGTAGGGTGAAGGGTATGTGATGATGTGGGGGTATGGTGAAGGGTATGTGATGATGTGGGGGTATGATGAAGGGTATGTGATGATGTGGGGTATGATGAAGGGTATGTGATGATGTGGGGGTATGGTGAAGGGTATGTGATGATGTGGGGGGTATGGTGAAGGGTATGTGATGATGTGGGGGTATGATGAAGGGTATGTGATGATGTGGGGTATGGTGAAGGGTATGTGATGATGTGGGGGTATGATGAAGGGTATGTGATGATGTGGGGTAGGGTGAAGGGTATGTGATGATGTGGGGTAGGGTGAAGGGTATGTGATGATGTGGGGGTATGGTGAAGGGTATGTGATGATGTGGGGGTATGATGAAGGGTATGTGATGATGTGGGGGTATGATGAAGGGTATGTGATGATGTGGGGGTATGGTGAAGGGTATGTGATGATGTGGGGGTATGATGAAGGCTATGTGATGATGGGGGGGTGGTGAAGGGTATGTGATGATGTGGGGGTGTGATGAAGGGTATGTGATGATGTGGGGGTATGGTGAAGGGTATGTGATGATGTGGGGGTATGATGAAGGGTATGTGATGATGTGGGGGTATGGTGAAGGGTATGTGATGATGTGGGGGTATGATGAAGGGTATGTGATGATGTGGGGGTATGGTGAAGGGTATGTGATGATGTGGGGGTATGATGAAGGGTATGTGATGATGTGGGGGTATGGTGAAAGGTATGTGATGATGTGGGGGTATGGTGAAGGCTATGTGATGATGGGGGGTATGGTGAAGGGTATGTGATGATGTGGGAGTATGGTGAAGGGTATGTGATGATGTGGGGGTGTGATGAAAGGGTATGTGATGATGTGGGGGTATGGTGAAGGGTATGTGATGATGTGGGGGTATGGTGAAGGGTATGTGATGATGTGGGGGTATGGTGAAGGCTATGTGATGATGGGGGGGGTATGGTGAAGGGTATGTGATGATGTGGGGGTGTGATGAAGGGTATGTGATGATGTGGGGGTATGGTGAAGGGTATGTGATGATGTGGGGGTATGGTGAAGGGTATGTGATGATGTGGGGGGTATGGTGAAGGGTATGTGATGATGATGGGGTATGGGGTGATGGTGAAGGGGTATGTGATGATGTGGGGGTGTGATGAAGGGTATGTGATGATGTGGGGGTATGGTGAAGGGTATGTGATGATGTGGGGGTATGGTGAAGGGTATGTGATGATGTGGGGGTATGGTGAAGGCTATGTGATGATGGGGGGGTATGGTGAAGGGTATGTGATGATGTGGGGGGGGGTATGGTGAAGGGTATGTGATGATGTGGGGGGTGTGATGAAGGGTATGTGATGATGTGGGGGTATGGTGAAGGGTATGTGATGATGTGGGGGTATGGTGAAGGGTATGTGATGATGTGGGGGGTATGGTGAAGGCTATGTGATGATGGGGGGGTATGGTGAAGGGTATGTGATGATGTGGGGGGTGTGATGAAGGGTATGTGATGATGTGGGGGTATGGTGAAGGGTATGTGATGATGTGGGGGTATGGTGAAGGGTATGTGATGATGTGGGGGTATGGTGAAGGGTATGTGATGATGTGGGGGTATGGTGAAGGGTATGTGATGATGTGGGGGGTGTGATGAAGGGTATGTGATGATGTGGGGGTATGGTGAAGGGTATGTGATGATGTGGGGGTATGGTGAAGGGTATGTGATGATGTGGGGGTATGGTGAAGGCTATGTGATGATGGGGGGTATGGTGAAGGGTATGTGATGATGTGGGGGTATGGTGAAGGGTATGTGATGATGTGGGGGGTATGGTGAAGGGTATGTGATGATGTGGGGGTATGGTGAAGGGTATGTGATGATGTGGGGGTATGGTGAAGGGTATGTGATGATGTGGGGGTATGGTGAAGGGTGTGGGGTATGGTGAAGATGTGGGGGGGGTATGGTGAAGGGTATGTGATGATGTGGGGGTATGGTGAAGGGTATGTGATGATGTGGGGGTATGGTGAAGGGTATGTGATGATGTGGGGGTATGGATGAAGGGTATGTGATGATGTGGGGGTATGGTGAAGGGTATGTGATGATGTGGGGGGTATGGTGAAGGGTATGTGATGATGGGGGGTATGGTGAAGGGTATGTGATGATGTGGGGGTATGGTGAAGGGTATGTGATGATGTGGGGGTATGGTGAAGGGTATGTGATGATGTGGGGGGTATGGTGAAGGGTATGTGATGATGTGGGGGTATGGTGAAGGGTATGTGATGATGTGGGGGGGTATGGTGAAGGGTATGTGATGATGTGGGGGTATGGTGAAGGGTATGTGATGATGTGGGGGGTATGGTGAAGGGTATGTGATGATGTGGGGGGTATGGTGAAGGGTATGTGATGATGTGGGGGGGTGTGATGAAGGGTATGTGATGATGTGGGGGGTATGGTGAAGGGTATGTGATGATGTGGGGGTATGGTGAAGGGTATGTGATGATGTTGTGGCAGTAATTACACATGAATGAGCTCATATTTGTGAAAGAACAAAGTTTTTTTGCTAAGAATCAACTAAAAAAATGACACAATGTAGGATTAATTTACAGATTTGTCACTTGTTTGCTGTACAAGACCTCTTAATGACAGCCTGCTGTATTTTCAACCTTTAGCCATCCTGCCATCAGGGGCCAGGCAGCCTTTTAGACTCATTGAGACATTATCATACTGTCTTACTCACCACTCAGCTTAGTGGCAGTATTATGGGCTGCTATGGACATATGTTGATTGGGAGTGCAAGGAGTGGTGGGCTGGTCTGGGGCTCAAAAGTCCGAGATTTTTGCAATAAATTAAAACCGCAAAACATATCCAATCGGCATATCTCACCCATGGTGACAGAATCAAAAGCATATTGTCCCAGCCCTAGAGTTCATATGTGAAAACAGCTTACCATTCACTGTGTCTTTACGAAATTATGTTGAATATGATTATCTGCTTTCAATAAGTTAAAGTTGAAACAAACAGAATAAAGAAAATGCTCACAGATATAATTGCAATGATATATGTTTATTATTTGATTAAAATGACAGAAACAAGAGAGAATGAGAAACAATCACTTTATATTTGAAGGAAAAAGATTCCTGTCGACAATTATTACTTATTGATATGAAATCAGTTTAAATCTATGAAGTGCTATGAAGATAAAACCTGCGTGACTATCTCAGAGCTGCTGTTTCTGTCTCACATGGTGAACAGCAGAGACCCACTGAAGGTGGTGTGGTGATTTATGTCGTCATACGCCCTAGTGCCACCCGCCAGACGCACAAACACGATGTCTCCCACCTCCAGCAACAGCGTAGCGCCATTAGAAGAACTCATAAAACCGGCTGGCTCATACTCGTATGCAATGAAAACATGCTCTGAGTTCTTGACCAACCAGGCAGCTGAAGGATTGCGGTTGTTTCCATGTGCACCGATCGACCACTCAAAGTTGTACGCTCCTCTCACCGGGGCAGTGAACACACCTGTTGGACGTTTGTTTTTGTCATTTTACATGGAAAATGAAAGAAGTGTTTGAACACCAACATGCAAGTGAAATGTATTGCAAAAAAGAAATATAAATATATATATATATATATATATATATATATATATATATATATATATATATATATATATATATATAAATACTTTTACAAATTCAGTGTTTACCCTTGTTTTTTGGTGCATACAATGTATCATAGAAACTTGATTCATACAGACCATATCAACTTCGCTAAATATTAGTAATCAGCTAATATTTTGATATCAGTGCATCTCTAAAATGTATTGTTAGAATATCTGAGCTACCTGTGTTTGGGTTGTAGGCATTTCCGATGTTGGTGACAACGTGTTTGAAGACCAGGGTAGGGTGCGAGGGAAAGGGTCCTAAAGTTCCTGCTTGGCCTCCAGCCAACAGAGAGGCTGAGAACGCAACCTGTCGGCCTGAGAGAGAGACAGAGAGAGAGAGAGACAGACAGAGAGAGAGAGAGAGAGAGAGAGAGACAGAGAGAGAGAGAGAGAGAGAGAGAGAGAGAGAGAGAGAGAGAGGTACACTGAGCCTCGGAGCCGCCACAGACACAATCCTTCAATCTTCAGTCAAAAGATTTTAAACTAAATTAAAAGACGAGTATACAGAACAATGGCAAAATGAAAATAAGATACAACACAAACTCCTCTGTTATCAATCCCTGAACAGAGATATCCAACTGGCCAATTGAATATTTCAAAACTAAAAATCCAAAAGAAATACGATTTTTAATAAAATCAAGAGTCAGTGACCATGAGCTTGAAATTGAAAGAGGTCGACATTTAAAAGTGTGGAGGCTAAGAGAAGAACGAGTCTGTGCACACTTCCACAAGGGTATCGAAACAGAATTACATTTCCTATGTACATGTCCCAAATGTGAAGACTTAAGATCCAAATATTTCCAGAAATTTGAAAAACATATACCAGGCTTCACTACCTACACTGAGGACAAAAAGCTTCCTTTTCTATTAGAGGAAGATAAAAACACGGCATGGCTAGCAGCTAAATATGTCTTCTCCTGCCACAATACAAGGCATAATAAATAGAAAATTGTATATATAATCATTTTAATTTTTCTATTCTTTTGTTTATTACTATTCTTTTATTTATGTGTATATATGTGTATATATATATATATATATATATATACAATTTTATATATATATATGTGTATGTATATGTGTGTATATATATATATATATATATATATATATATATATTTATATAATTGTGATCTAAATGCAGATACTAAACAAATTCTGTGCATGTCCCTCAAATGGTATATATATATATATATATATATACCATTTGAGGGACATGCACAGAATTTGTTTAGTATCTGCATTTATATCATAATTATCCTGTTAACTTGTTTACATTATATCAGATGTATTTACTCCTTGTTGTTTATATGTATGTTTGTTCTTATGCTTTGGCAACACAGATGTATTTTTTTGTCATGCCAATAAAGCAACATGAAATTGAAAATTGAAAATTGAGAGAGAGAGACAGAGAGAGAGACAGAGAGGGAGAGAAAGAGAGAGAGAAAGAGAGAGAAAGAGAGACAGAGAGGGAGAGAGAGAAAGAGAGAGAGAGACAGAGAGGGAGAGAGAGAGAGAGACAGAGAGAGAGAGACAGAGAGAGAGAGACAGACAGAGAGAGCGACAGAGAGAGAGAGAGCCGGCAGCAAGAAAGATGATCAGATAATACTATGGTGTGCAAAAAAATCTATTCAAGCTCTACCGATTACATGGGAAAAGAATGTACATTTACATACTGTGAATCTTTTTAATTGAGAATTGTTTTTAAATCGAAAATTGATTTTGAATCGAATTGTGACATTTTCTGAATCGTGCACCCCTAAACAATACCTTGCTGTTGTTGCTTCAGCTTGTCCACTTCAGTCTTCAGCTGTGATACTTGTTCTGCAATATCAGAGACAGTTTCTTTAGTCATTGCTGTAGAGCTGCAAAGATTAATGGATTAGTCATTATTAAATTAATCTCAAACTATTTTAATAATCCATTAATCAGTTTGAGTAATTTTTTATGATGAAACAGGTAAACTTGTGTGATGTCAGCTTGTTAAGTGTGAATATTGTTCTAGTTTCTTCTCTCCTCTGTGACAGGAAACTGAATATCTTTGAGTTGTGGACAAAACAAGACATTTGAGAACGTCATGGGCCTTTTTGGGAAACTCTGATCCACATTTTTCACCATTTAGAGACTAAACAAATAACACATTAATCCACAATGAAAACGTAAGATGTTGTGCAGCCCTACTTTACTCCAATACATAGAAACATAGGGTTCAACCAGGATGATTGAAATGGAGGACGAATGCAACATTGCATTTATCCCGAAAACCAGACCCAGGAGAGTTGGCGTCATGACGTCATGCTGCTACAAAGTTAGACCCACAAACCCAATTTGAGTGCGGTAAGTAAAATTTTGATGCTGTCATTTTTTTTTAAAGACAAGTTGTATTATTTTTTTTCATGTACCATTGTCATGGTCATACGACAGATGAATTAGTGTTTTAAAATGTCCTACAGTGTGGAATGTCAGAGTTTTTTTAGTTTAGGAGCAAAATAGGTTTAAATGTCAATTGTTGACCAGGCAGTAAACCCCATGCATTCTAAGTAAATGCACACATATCTGTGTTTATACTATATTTTATGCAGGTGAGACGTGGAAAAGTGGTTTTAGAAAGATGTAAATATATTTGGGGCTATCAGGTAGGGGGTCGAGTTTTGCCATGTTATCCTATGGAGATTGACGGCATGTGGGTCATGAAGCGCACTTATTTAGATGTGCGGTGGCCTACCCACATAATAACAGAGTGAAATAACATTTTGTACTATAGAAACACTATATAATTGGAAACATGTATTATTCTAGCTATATAAATGGAAACATGTATTATTCTAGCTATATAAATGGCATAGTGCCATGGTATTTCCATAACTGCGAGATACGCGCTTCATGATGACGGCAATGAGTTGTTAACAGACATTCACCAAGACGTATAGCCCTGCAGCAATCTATCTGAAATTACACCTATCTGAAGTACCATTCATGATATGTTGCCAAATATTGAAGTTGTGGAAAGTATACATAGCTTAAACTGGATGTTTCATTCGTCCAGGCCAGGAGGGACAAATGAAACAAAACGCACGTCAGACTACTGCTTAAATAACTCCGGAACGGTTTCGTTCAGAGCTGAAAATGAAACTGTATTTGACGGAGGACAGATGTAGGTTGATAGTGAAAAAATATTAGCTTTCAGTGTTTTACGATGTCTTTGTAAATGACGTTTAATTACAAACTGTTTCATTCGTACCGGTTCTCCCCTACTTATTTCTCTCTCCTCTGAACTGCTATGACACGATGAACAACAGTCCATTACTGTACCTTGAGTCTCTCTTTGCAACAATCTCATGTCCGCTTTCAGTTGATCCAACGAGGTGGTCATCTGTCCTAGTGCAGCGTAGATGTCTTGAGGAAAAGGCAGCTGATAATCGGTACTTTCTTCAGCGGAGACTGCACCGAGAAGCAGCCACAGAGTAAAACTGACAGAGATCTTCATTCTGTTGTATATCTTATGTTGAAAGTGTGGACAAAATTACTGAAGTTCTCGCAAAAGTTCGTTTTTACTTGTAAGTAGAGTCAGTATACACTCACAGCAAAGTGCAGAAAGTGACTGAAGGTTGTTCACAACAGTATCTTATTAATGGAGTTAATAAGTTAATCGGCTCATAAAAGGTTCATGCTATCAGTAGTTTTATAACACATATCTACATGAATAGAAAGTCGTTCCTGTTATTCAGTCAGGCTGTTTGATTTCAGGAAATGAGGGCGCAACCAGTTTGGTCAGGGAGGCTGATGACCTAATGTGATAAAGTTAGTGAATGGAATTTGGCATGATGGGAAATGGTTGGTCAGTTGGCATAAGTGATTGACTAAAGGTTAATCCTGTATATAAAATAAATGATTAACAGAGCAGACTTATCTTATGAAGTGGCATATGTGTGACATGCCAATTCGTATGCCATTATTGGTGTGTTATAAATATGCATACTTGCTTTTTAGCGTGTTTATCAACGCCGTTTGGCCTCCATTGACTTACATTACCTTGCAATTGCGTGGGAATTTACGCTGTAGCAAGTTGTATGTTGGTCGGGGGGTTGGATGGGTCAAATACAGGACTTTTACCCAGGAGACATGTCCCGCATGTGGTGTGTTCTCGCTCTCTTGTTTGTATAAAGCCAACCCTGTTCTTCTTTTCCTAAACTCAACCGTAGCTTTTTTTCGAGATAACACGCCACTTGGCTTGAGAAAGTTGGCGTTTATGTTTACACAAAATCATGATACCATGTTGAACAGTGATTCAGTTGTTTTCTTCAGAAAATACTCAGGTCTTTTGATTTCATGTTATGCTATTAAAATAAAGCACATAACTATAAAGAAGTTTTCTACAAGTTATTTTTAATCAGGATATATCCTTTAACACCCACTTAAAACAAACCTCAAGAACAGCCTTTTTTCACCTTAGTAACATTGCCAAAATTAGGCACATGCTGTCTCAAAACGATATTGAAAAACTAGTCCATGCATTTTTATTACTTTCAGGCTGGACTATTGTAATTCAATTGTAATTGTAATTCACCCCCAAAAGACTTCAGACTCGAGCTTCGAGACTCGTAAACAACATGTTTTCATGCAATTATTGCTTTAAATTTATTCATGTATTTCTATTTTCTTTTATTGGCACATATACGTTGTGGAAACGTATGACGAGCTGCATGTCCCCTGCCCTTTGCCATAATGTGCAACGTAACGCATGCGTTATGCCTTATGTCCGCGCACTCGCATATAAAAAAAATACATTGATGATGGCGACACCAAGTCTTCCCGGAGTTAACTTGCCTTGCTTTTTGTCATTAGTTTTGTTTTCAATAACTTAGTAAACAGTGGCAGTAAGAGAACAGCTACATGCAAGGTGTTTGGCACCAAGATAAATGATGCCGGATCAACAACGTTGAACTTCATCAGGCATCTCCAAACGCTCCCAGATAGGTCAGTCACTCACACGCTAATGTGAAAAAGACATACGTTACATTTAGCATATATCGTCACAGGTAACAAGCTAACCATCGCAAAGTGTTGTGCTAATGCTGGGAACAGGCAAATTGTATTTATAGTTAGTAGTTGCTGAGCCTCAGACATCCATGGCGCACTGATCCATCTCCCCATTGATCCTGTGGATGATTTGTAGGCTATTAAGTGTACAAGGTGTACCCCGGTCCACCAAACACTTGGTCTTAATTCTGCACATATTTCTGTTACTGTAGTCCTATTTACTATTTCATTATTTCATCCATGCGTGGCTCAGCCGTCACCGTAGCGACGCTGGCCTCACTAACCTCTCCTCCTCTGAGTTAGATCGCCCTCGCTCTGGACTCAGTTTCACTGAGCCTACTAACACTTAGAAAATAAATGGCATTACATTAGTGAGTCCAAATGCTTATTGTGCGTAATTTGGACAGACGGTGAGATGCATGTTGTTCTGTAACTGGTGTGGCGCTGCCGCTATTCTCTTGATTTCCACTTCTACATTAGACATTGTTAGAGTGAAAGAGACGTTATATTTAGCATATATCATCACAGGAAACAAGCTAACCATTGCTAAGTGTTGTGCTAATGCTGGGAACAGGCACATTGTATCTTTATAGTTGTATCCATATGATGTGACAGACTTAGGTTAATATTTCACCAGGTCCGAGGGCTAGAGGGATGTGTCAAGTAGATCCCATAAAGTTATCCTACAACTGATTTTAATACTGTACTGTCTGGAAATGCTTTGAATTCATAAGATTTATGGGACATATCAGATGGCCAGAAACTTGAGACTTGATGTGGAACCAGCTCCCAGTCTGGGTTCGGTGGGCAGAAACCGTCACCACATTTAAGACTAAACTTAAAACTCTCCTCTTTGATAAAGCTTATATTTATGGAGTGAGGAGTTGCAGCGTTCGCCTAGACCGGCGGGGGGAGGGTGTATAGCTCAAGACACGGCACCCCTTCTCTGCTTCTCGACGCAATTAGGATACAAGAAAGACACACACACACACACACACACACTCAGATACACAAACACACACACACACACACACACACACACACACACACACACACACACACTCAGATACACAGACACACACACACACACACACACACACACAAACACACACACACAGACACACATACACACAGACAGACACACACACACACACACACACACACACACATACACATAAAAGGATTATATTTTTTTTTTAGATACATTTTTTTAGTATTTTTGTATTTTTAAACATACAGAACAGAGAAACACAATTGAACAATAACAAAAAAAAAACACCCTCTGCGGTATGGAGGAAATATTTATTCATAATTCAAATTGAAAGTCCAAAGACAAAATGAAAGTCCAAAGAGATTCAATTTAACATTGGCTTTTAATTTGGATTTAATATTTGGCTTTTCGATTTCAATTTAACATTGGCTTTTAATTTGGATTTAATATTTGGCTTTTTTGATTTCAATTTAACATTGGCTTTTAATTTGGATTTAATATTTGGCTTTTCGATTTAACATTGGCTTTTAATTTGGACTTGACAACGTCACTAGGCTTCCTCAGTCATTGTAGGCTATATTTTATCCTCATGCCCTCTCGGCTGCTGCTTGCTAACGTTATTTCAGACTCTGGCTCTACAGCTGCCCCAACAGAGTTTGCCTCGGCGGTGGACGAGGAAACATCAACTGTAACATCTACACATAAAATCTTGTTAGATTTAGCCGCATTACTATGACCGGAAGAAAAAATCTTGTATCCTTTTCTGCGACATACTCTTCTCTACATCTAACTAAAGTCTCATAAAATATAAAATAACTGAGGAAGCCTAGTGACGAGTCCATGGCAACCAGTTCACGTATTGAATTTGTGCCAGTTGCACATTTTCTCCGATGTTGTCAGAAGCTTCAGTCTGACGGGACAGCCAGCTGGTGGCAGCCGGGATCGCCTCCCTGCTGGCCGGACAGTGATGCTCACAGACACCGCTGTCAGCTGAAAGTCTCTCAGAAGAATCATGGACAAGTTGATTTCCTGAAATATGGCCTGTTTTCCGTGTTTAGCCTACATCATCAGTTTCTATCATGTGAAACAAGAGGCCAAGCCAGCCTGGTGGTGAAGCTGCAGACAGATGCTCAACAGTGTGCTCCCCAACAGTCAGCTCCCCCTGCTGTTCATAAGGTGCCTCTGCACCCCTTTCGTTTCAGACCCTCCCAGCAGTCTTCCTCATTTACATTGACATGTGTCAAGTCCAAATTAAAAGCCAATGTTGAATCAAAATCGAAAAGCCAAATATTAAATCGAAATTTAAAGCCAATATTAAATTGAAATCGAAAAGCCAAATATTAAATCCAAATTAAAAGCCAATGTTAAATTGAAATTGAAAAGCCAAATATTAAATCCAAATTACAAGCCAATGTTAAATTGAAATCGAAAAGCCAAATATTAAATCCAAATTAAAAGCCAATGTTAAATTGAAGTCGAAAAGCCAAATATTAAATCCAAATGGATAAGCCAAATGGAAAATTAAAAAAATAATAATATTTTTTAATTTGATCTCGCTTCGTTTTCTCTTTGGACTTTCAATTTGAATTAAGAATAAATATTTCCTCTATACTGCAGTCTCGAAAAAAGAAAAAAGAAAAATAAACAAATAAACAAAATCAGAGATCCCACCTTGCCTAGTCGCTCTCCTCTACTTCTTGTGGTGTTGAGGTCAGTAGGACTGATACTTGTGCTGCTGCGTTTCTCCACAGGTCTATAGTCGATGACTTATTATGAAATATACATGTATATTATGTATATTTGTATGTATGTACAGTATGCATACATATAAAAATCTATCCGGTAGGGAACGGGGAGAGACAAATAATGTTTCATTAATAATATCCATTTGAATTGGGTCAAAAACTATCCAATTTTATTTATTTAGCATTTCACAGATAAACAAATCAACAAAGCGCTTCACAAGGTACATACAAACAAATATGGGGTAAAGAAAATACAGTATGACATGAGGAGAGACGAGGAGAAAAAGGCAACTCCCAGACTATGCCCCCACTAGGAGTACAGTGTGGGAACAGGAAAAAAACACCTCAGCAACATAATATAAGCACATAACCAATACAAGGGCAAACAAGACACGCAATGGGGGAGGGGGGTGTTGGGTGCATGGGGATGGGGGTGTTGGGGTGCAGGTAGTCCAGCACAGGCAAGCCGACATCTGGTCCTGCAGCCAAACAAAGGCGCTGGTCCCAGACCTGCCCGCCTGACTGGGGGTAGAAGCGGTGAAGGCGCTGGATAGGGGGGGTGGGGGCACTCTGTCTGTCTGTCTGTCCAAACTGCTTGCTGCCCCCTCACAGCGAGGGAGAACTAATCACTCAACGAAATCCCGACTGTTCACTGTCCTGGCTCCCAAATGGTGGAACGAGCTCCCCATCGACATCAGGATGGCTGACAGCCTACACATCTTCCGCTGAAGGCTAAAAACACATCTCTTCCGACTACACCTCGGATAAAAAAAACAAAAAAAACCCCTCTTGAACCTGCACTTTCATGGCTCTTTGTAGCTTTGCTTATTTAAAGCTAATGTATTTGCACATACTACTTGTTGTCTCGAGTTTCTACCTTCAAAGTTGAAAGCACTTAACTGTAAGTCGCTTTGGATAAAAGCATCAGCTAAATGACATGTAATGTAATGGTCTGTCTGTCTGTCTGTCTCTCTGGTCTGTCTGTCCAGATGAATGGTGGCAGCGGCAGTAGCAGTGGCGATGGCACACACACACACACACACACACACACACACACACACACACACACACACACACACACACACACAATAGTAGTACAATAAAACCAGCGCAGCGAGTACTGCAGTTTATGACCAGAGTTTACTGTATCTGCAGGGCTAGGACACACTGTCCTGAATGCATCTAGTCAAAGTCCAAAAACCCACCTTGGTTCAGCTTTAGCAGTACTTCATGATGAGATAAGATTCCTTTAATCTCAGTGCATTTACATACACTGAGATTCAGGTGCACCCACCTGCGACGGTGCTCAAAAATATACTTTAAACATACAATAAATATACATCAGTTTTTCCTCTGGAACATTTTTCAGCAGCATCAAAAAGTAATTCATCACACTTTCATTCATTATGACCACTACTACTACTACGATCAGAAGAATTGTGCCAAATGAATGGTGGCAGCGGCTGTAGCAGTGGCGATGGCACACACACACACACACACACACACACACACACACACACACACACACACACACACACACACACACACACACACACACACACACACACAAATACGTTTCGGTGAACTATTTTAGTACAATATGAGATCGGATTTCTGAACGAGCCACCATTACGGTCGGCTTTGAAATTCGGGAGAAGCCAGACACACGGGACGCTTTCGTCATTTCCGGTTTTATTTTTTTAAGTGACAATACAGATTAGCGCCACCTATGGAGACGTATTATGTCTCGCGCAGAATGTACGCTCAAGTCGCTTCGATGTGTTCTGAGTAGAGGTGTGAATCTTCACTGATGTCCCGATTCGATTCAATTACAATTATCATGTCAGCGATTCGATATCTCGATGCGTCAAATCCATGTTTCTATTAAAGCCATGTAGGATATTTAATTCATAGCTTTTCAAGCTTCAAAAACCAGACATTCTGCAGTGCTCTAATACTAAATAAACTGGATACATAAAACTATACAGCACTGAGCACATGGCACTTCCTGAATGTGTTAACACACCAGAATATGTAAACAGAAATGTTGTTAGGCCTACATTAAATTGTAAATAGAAATAATCGATTATGAGCCGGTCGATTATCGATGCAGCATCGTCCATGTCCACGATTCGATGCATCGATTATTTGACTAATTTTAACACCTCTAGTTCTGAGGTTATTTTTTGACCTCGGGGAGACTGATCAGTTGGTGTGTCAGAGCCTTTAGACTCAGTGAGACATTATCATACTGCCTTACTCACCACTCAGCTTAGTGGCAGTATTATGGGCTGCTATGGACATGTGTTGATGGGGAGTGCAAGGACTGGTGGGCTGGTCTGGGGCTCAAAAGTCCCAAGATTTTTGCAATAAATTAAAACCGCAAAACATGTCCAATCGGCACCCATGAATAGTGAAATAATCAAACCGGGACAAAAGCATATTGTTCCAGCCCTAGAGTTCATATATGAAAACAGCTTTCCATTCATTGTTTCTTCATACTGCTGTGATGTTGAATTTGATTATCTACTTTCAATAAGTTAAAGTTGAAACAAACAGAATAAAGAAACGCTCACAGATATACAGTACAGGCCAAAAGTTTGGACACACCTTCTCATTCAATGCGTTTCCTTTTTATTTTCATGACTATTTACATTGTAGATTCTCACTGAAGGCATCAAAACTATGAATGAACACATATGGAATTATGTACTTAACAAAAAAGTGTGAAATAACTGAAAACATGTCTTATATTTTAGATTCTTCAAAGTAGCCACCCTTTGCTTTTTTATTAATAAGGGAAATAATTCCACTAATGAACCCTGACAAAGCACACCTGTGAAGGTAAAACCATTTCAGGTGACTACCTCATGAAGCTCATTGAGAGAACACCAAGGGTTTGCAGAGTTATCAAAAAAAGCAAAGGGGGCTACTTTGAAGAATCTAATATATAAGACATGTTTTCAGTTATTTCACACTTTTTTGTTAAGTACATAATTCCATATGTGTTCATTCATAGTTTTGATGCCTTCAGTGAGAATCTACAATGTAAATAGTCATGAAAATAAAAAGGAAACGCATTGAATGAGAAGGTGTGCCCAAACTTTTGGCCTGTACTGTAATTGCAATGATATGTGTTTATTTGATTAAAATGACAGAAACAAGAGAGAATCAGAAACATTAATCACTTTTAATCACTCATCAATTAAGTACTTCTCATTATTTGGATGCAGATGAAATCAGAGTATATCTCTGAAGTGCTATGAAGACTTGATTAAGACAACAAAAACCTACATGACTATCACAGAGCTGCTGTTTCTGTCTCACATGGGGAACAGCAGAAACCCACTGAAGGTGGTGTGGTGATTGTCATTGTCAAACGCCAAAGTGTTAGCCGCCAGATGCACAGACACAACGTCTCCCACCTTCAGCAGCAGCGTAACGGCTTTAGAGGAACTCATAAAACCGGATGTCTGATACTCGTATGCCATGAAAACTTGGTCTGAGTTCCTGACCAACCAAGCAGCTGAACCGTGGCTGCCGTCTCCATATGCACCGACTGTCCACTCAAAGTTGTACGCTCCTCTCACCGGGGCAGTGAACACACCTGTTGGATGTACATTATTGTCATTTTACAAATAGAAATTGAAAAAAAAAATGTCAACAGCAACTTCAACATACAAGTGAAATGTATTGGAGATGCGCAATATATCAACACCAATCTCTGAAACTGGTCCAGTATTAAACCAGAACCAGGCTGTAATGTAACCCTACACGACTAATGTTCAGCAGCAGTTAGAGTCCACTAAAAGTTCTGCTGTTGCTGCTGACAGACTCACATTATGTGTGTGACAACATTGTAGAAAGGATCCCTACAGAGATAGACCTTTTAGTTAAAGAGTAAGATCCTTTTAGTTTAACATGGAACAGCCCCGAAATCACCATCACCAAACTCCCCCAGACTCCATGTAAATAATCAGGACTTTTAGCGTGTATAGAGCCAGCATATCTCCACCAGACTCCATGTAAATAATCAGGACTTTTAGCGTGTATAGAGCCAGCATATCTCCACCAGACTCCATGTAAATAATCAGGACTTTTAGCGTGTATAGAGCCAGCATATCTCCACCAGACTCCATGTAAATAATCAGGACTTTTAGCGTGTATAGAGCCATTGGTCAGTTATCGATACCACCCCAATCCATGGAATATAGATATGTGGTCCACACACAAAGAACTTTAGAGTGACTTTTGAGAATCTGGGTAGCTGTCGCTCTCCGAGCTCTGCAAGGCTTGTAAATTGATGCTGAATTCCTTTGATGTGAATAAACCTTTATAATCAAGAAACAGTATCAGCGGATTCCTGTCCACACAGCAACGCATCATCGCTACCGATTACACCACACCAGCATATTTCCACCAGACTCCATGTAAATAATCAGGACTTTTAGCGTGTATAGAGCCAGCATATCTCCACCAGACTCCATGTAAATAATCAGGACTTTTAGCGTGTATAGAGCCAGCATATCTCCACCAGACTCCATGTAAATAATCAGGACTTTAAGCGTGTATAGAACCAGCATACTTCCACTAGCCTGGATGCCAGCCGAACTTAACCCTGCCCACAACATTCGAGGACTTGCTTCGTTGAGGAGCAATTATTGCACAGGATCTGTTCGGACCAATCAAATTGTCGGACAGATGATCAACAGTAACAGAATCAACCACGTCACCAAAGAACGCTTGGGTTGAATTTGTTTACAACAGGTGGCTGCCGCTGGAGAATTGAGATGTGAAGCTAGATTTCACCATCGCGTCTGTTACAGAAGATATCAACAGCGCATTCATTTTAAAATCCTCAACAACCGCCAAAAGCACGGTAGCGTTATATTGTGGAGCGAGATATAGGGCCCTATTTTAACGATCAGAAACGCAAGTATCAAACGTGAAACGCAAGTAGCTTTGTGGGCGGATCTCGGCCGCTGTTGCTATGATACCGGCGGGATAAATGACTCTTCTAATCTTAAATGGGTTGGTCTGAAGTAGTTAGGTGTGGCTTGGGCGTAACGTGAAAATAACCAATCAGAGCGTCATCTCACATTCCCTTTAAGAGCAGGCGCGCTTGTTCCGTGGTGGATTGCTATCATGACGGCGGATTTGCCTGGCGCACGCCAGCGGGAGCTGTCCGGGATGCGGCAAAGTAATAAATGATGTTGCTGCTCCTCTCGGGCGCATCTCCTCAAGTCTGGAGAGGATTGCTGCAGCCATGGAGCGTGGGCCTCCAAACGCACCACCTGCTCCTGTTGTGCCCCTTCCTCCTCCCCCCGCCCCCACTCCATCTCCGTCCACCCGCTCCACCAGGAGCACATCGAGTATTGCCACTCCCAGACCAGATCCTGCCGGAGTGTCCAATCCCACCGGAGTTCAACATCACGTCTCCTTAAGTCCTCTAATATTTCCTCATTTATGTCATCAACACATCCATGATTCATGGAAATGTTGTAAAACACAACAAGCCACAAAGAATGCTGGGACTTTTTGAGGACTGTACTGTAAAGCCTCCTGACCGATCCAAACACCTGAAGCACATTTTCAGTAATATTTTTCCTTGTAATTATGTATGGTTTGCAAAAATGGGAACTGCTCGTGTAGATGAGAGAAGCAAAGTGTATACACGCTACATTATGGCCAAGCATGCGCCCCTAAAATAGCTTCTGGATAACGTGCTACTGACTTTAGACTAGCACCACTGACTTTAGACTAGCACCACTGACTTTAGACTAGCACCACTGACTTTAGACTAGCACCACTGACTTTAGACTAGCACCACTGACTTTAGACTAGCACCACTGACTTTAGACCAGGTTTTTCCTGGTCAGTGGCGGAATTGTTTTCTGAAACTGCAAAATAGCACCAGGGAATGTTTGCGCCTGAACATGCCTCCTCTTTTTGCTGAACCGCCCCCGGGAGGGCAAATACATTCCCTAATTTACCGACGTGCGTCTGTGGAGGGAAAAGTCCGCTGTGCGTCGGGTGCCAAATAGGAATGATACATACGTCGGTGTACAAAGGCAATTGCGCTGAGAGCAAGATAGGGCCTAGAGAGTGAGTGAAGAGAGAGAGCCCAGCGTTAGAACAAAGCACGGTAGCGTTATATGGTGGAGCGAGATAGAGAGAGACTGAAGAACCGAGTGCCGACATAGGCCCTATTGAAACTGAAGGAATTATTATTCTTTCTTTCTTTCTTTCTTTCTTTCTTTCTTTCTCTTTCTTTCTTTCTTTCTTTCTTTCTTTCTTTCTTTCTTTCTTTCTATTCTTTCTATTCTTTTTCCCGTCAAATAAATTGGCTTTTTGAGGGGGCTTAACATATTCAAAATCTCACCAAATTTGGTAATTTGGCAATTTGGGTCATACTTTAACGAACTCTTTCTAGAGATTTCATCCGATCAACTTCAAACTTGGTCTGTGCCATCTTAAGACGTTAAAGATGAAAAGTTGTTAAAAGAAAAACTTTTCGTCATAGGGCGTGGCCGTGGCGGGTCGGCCATTTTGTACGTTTCGCCGCCGAAACAGGAAGTGGGTGTAACTCGAGTGTACGTTGTCCAACTTGCTCGAAACTTTTCAGGATTCATAAGAGTCCAACCCTGAGGACAAATAAAGGCCGATATTTACTTAAAGTCATTGCGCCCCCTAGTGGCAACAGGAAGTAGGCCTAAAAGTCAAGGTGCTATACTTTAACGAACTCCTCCTAGAGATTTCATCCGATGGACTTCAAACTTGGTCTGTACCATCCCAACACCTTAACGATGAAAAGTTATTAAAAGAAAGACTTTTCGTCAGACGGTGTGGGCGTGGCGTGGCGGCCATTTTGAGTGTTTAGCGATGAACAAAGAAGTTGTTGTAACTCGAGTGGGGGGATATGCTGGCTCTATACATGCTAAAAGTCCTGATTATTTACATGGAGTCTGGTGGAGATATGCTGGCTCTATACACGCTAAAAGTCCTGATTATTTACATGGAGTCTGGTGGAGATATGCTGGCTCTATACACGCTAAAAGTCCTGATTATTTACATGGAGTCTGGTGGAGATATGCTGGCTCTATACACGCTAAAAGTCCTGATTATTTACATGGAGTCTGGTGGAGATATGCTGGCTCTATACACGCTAAAAGTCCTGATTATTTACATTACAGTCCGGTGGAGTTTGGTGATGGTGATTTCGGGCCTGTTTCATGTTAAACTAAAATGATCTTACTCTTTAACTAAAAGGTCTATCTCTGTAGGGATCCATCCCATAATGTTGTCACACACTTAGAATAATAATCTGTAATTTACTTGCTTTTTCAAATGTTTTGCAAAAAAGAAATACATTACTTTTACAAATACATGTTTTTCTGTACACATCATAGAAACTTGTTTTATAAAGATAAATATCGGCATCACTAAATATTGGTTTTCTGCCAAAATGTTGATATCAATGCATCCCTAAAATGTATTGTTAGAATATCAGAGCTACCTGAGCTTGAGTTGTAGGCATTTCCGATGTTGGTGATAACGTTTTGGAAGACCAGGGTAGGGGGCGAGGGAAAGGGTCCTAAATTTGCTGCTTGGCCGCCAACCAACAGAGAGGCTGAGAACGCAACCTGTCGGCCTGACAAAGAGACAGAGAGGGAGAGAGAGAGAGAGAGACAAAGAGAGAGAGAGAGAGAGAGAAAGAAAGAGAGAGATACAGAGAGAGAGAGACAGAGAGAGAGAGAGAGAGAAATCATACATAATCAGAATTAAGTCAAAATTAATAGATGTGGTTACTTACAGGATATTATTTTTAGATAAGATTCAACTTTGTTGTCATTGTGCAGAGTGCAAAGACAGCGAAATGCAGTTTGCGTCCAACCAGAAGTCCAAAAAAAGCTAAATGGTATAGTGAAGGGTATGTGATGATCTGGGGGGGGGGTATGGTGAAGGGTATGTGATGATGTGGGGGGGCTATTTTAATTCCAAAGGCCAAGGGAACTTTATCAGGATGCATAGTATCCTGGATCCATGAAATAACATAAAATAAACATCTGCCTGCCTCTATGGGAATTTAACATAGGGGTGGACTGATTTTAGTTGCCAGCGGTTTAGACATTAATGGCTGTGTGTTGAGTTATTTTGAGGGGACAGCACATTTACACTGTTATACAAGCTGGACACTTAATACTTTATATTGTAGCAAAGTGTAATTTCTTCAGTGTTGTCCCATTAAAAGATATGATGAAATATTTACTAAAATGTGAGGGGTGTACTCACTTTTGTGAGATACTATATTTCTGTTATAACACGGTGTAAAACAACAGTGGTCATTACTGTACCTTGAGTCTGCAGGAATTCTCTCTGCATCGTCATCACGTCAGCCTTCAGTTGAACCAACGAGGCGGTCATCTCTCTCAGCGCAGCGTAGATGTCTTGAGGAAAAGTCTTCTGATAATCGGTACTTTCGCTTGGGGAGACGGCGCCGAGCAGCAGCCACAGCGTAAAACTCACAGAGATCTTCATTCTCGCACTGGCAGCTTACTGTTGAACTGTGCTGTCTGTAAACCTTTGTGAGCTTTATGTAGAAGCCTACAGCAACAAAAAAGGTGTGTGTGAACACAAATCAATAGTACTTTGCATGATGTCGGGTGAAAACGTCAGTATGAAGAACAAATATGGGAACCAGTTTATTTTAATGTTACACTTATTTCCCTGTACAGCAGAAAAGTATGCATATAAATTCATTTTTAAAGGGTAACTTCTGTATTTTTCAAACTTTATTTCCCCTTTTTGTGTTTTTGTGTCGGTTAGAGCAGGGCCTGCTGTGTGTCTATCTCTTGCGGGTGTTTTTCTCTGCTACATTGCAGTTCCATGGGCGGTGCAACACTGGGAGCACCTTGGCCAGTCTCCCAGAGTTCTTAAAGCCCGAGACAGTCAGACTCAAATGACCCATCTGATTGGTGGAGAGCTAACCCGGAAACGGGGAGCGGGATGAGCGGGACTAGAGTCTCTCAAAATCTGAGGAAAATCTTTTAAACTGACCTTTGTTGATCTGAAATGAAGACAGATTCAGCAACTACACACACACACACACACACACACACACACACACACACACACACACACACACACACACACGGCCTATTTCTCTCTTAAAATGTTTTCAGAAACACGTTTCGGTGAACTATTTTAGTCCAATATGAGATATTTTTCTGAACGAGCCGCCATGAAAGTCTGGCTTTGAATTTCCAGAGGAACCAGACCCACCTAACACATTCGTCCAATCAGCTGCCGGTTTTAATTTTTGGGCAACAATACAGATTAGCGCCGCCTGCTGTTATGGAGACGTATTACGTCTCGTGTCTTTGGTGTGTTCAGAGGAACTTTTTTTGACCAACTCGGGGAGACTGATCAGTCCGACTGGCTTTACTGCCGAGGGTCGACCGTCTGGTTGGTGTCTCATGACCTTAAGATCTGGCTGTCAACCTGGTCAAGCGTCCGGTATACCCGCCGCAGCCGACCTATGAGCTCACCAGTGTGACATCATGGGAGCGCCGTAACTGTTTAAACTCCCGCGTGGTGGTCATAGTTGCAATATTCTCCTGAACAGAGGTGGCGCTAATGAGGAAAGGCTACCGACTTTGCTCTTTTTAGGACTAGAAGAAGAAGAAAAAAAGGTAAACAATGGCAGAACTGGTAGCAGCATTGCTGCCAATGCTTCGATCTGATTGGATGAGCTACTTGGTGGAATCACGCCTTTCATTCACCATAACAGAACTCATCTTAACCCAGTAAGTTTACCAGAGAGACCTGCAGTCACTCTGAGAGTCCTCATCATTCAGAAGAAACCCTCTCAGGATGTGTTATTGTCCGAGGCCGAACTATATTTAACATGTCAGCAGCATTTTGATGATGGTTAAGCTGGCGCTAAATCTATTAAATATATTTCACAGATTGTAGTTACTTTGCAAATTTGCTATTTACTAACAGAAAGCTGTGAATCATTCATGTGTCTTCTATGTTCTGTTTTTGGATTTTTGTAAACAATATAAATTTAATAACAGGACAACTCAGTCATTTAGTAAACTGGGGAATAAATCTAAATCGGTCTCCAAACCCTCTGATTCTAAGAAGAGTTTACCTCCTAAAAGCTGAAGTCAGCTGAGTTTTTAAATGAGAAATGAGCTCTGTTGTTAACAAGTGTTGCTGTGTTCCTTATCTCATACTTTTTCTTTTTACTTTTAGTACAAACTGCAGCTGCTCTTATAAAGGTATATACTGTTGCCTGCAGTACAGTCTGCATACATTTGGTACGTACAAACAAACATTCCTGCTGTACTAATGGTAGAATGGGCATTGCAACTGTAGTGGTGTGTGCAGTGAGCTTTGCACCCTGTTGGTTCTTGAACGCACCTTAACTAGACCAAACCCCCTCATTAGCTGAGCTTATATAAAGCACCTGTATCATTATGGCTGCATCTTGGCTTTGTTGCTGCCTGTTGGTTGCCACATGGGATCATCGCTGACTTTTAGGTAGGTAGGTAATTGTTTTAAGTTGGTTTATGCTTTTAAAGTGTTTTTAAATACCGAGATGTATATTTTGCAGCAAATCTGCTGCTCACATGACTGTTTTCTGCTTGGGGCCTGGAAGAGATTCCAAGCTCCCCGGCCTGGAGTGGTGTGATGAATTCCCTCTTAGCCTACTGAGTACTTTTGAGTGAAGGTATGTAACTTAAAGTAGCAAGTCTGGTATGATCACTACTTTAGTATGTTATCACCTGTTGACCACTGCTTTTAAACTTGTCATTAATATAATCTTCTGTCTGAATTGTAGGTGGTCAGCTGCTGTTTTGCCTTTAGTTGTTTTCAGATTTTAATCATTTAGTACATTTTGTTAGTGACCCCAGGATACTCTCCCTGTTTGGAGTGATTGTATTTTAGCTTAGCAACTGGTTTATTCTTGATTCTTTTAAATTGTTTTAAGTGGGGTTAGTAGCCAGCTTGTGGTGGAGGCTAGGCACGTCAGCGTGGTTCCCTTCACAGATTGTAGTGATAATAGCACGGTGACACGATTTGTAGTGAATTGGTTTGCAGTGACTATCGGTTGCAGTGGGCACATGCGGTGGGTAAGTTGGTGCATCCCTGGAACACACCCTTAGTAGACGGCCTCTCCACAGCTGGCCTCTGCCCACTTCTTTAAAAGTCATTTTAGATAAAAGCCATAACTGGGAGTGTATTGTTTTAAAATAATCAACTTGAATGCTAAATATATATTGTAATAAAACCGAATGCTTGTTGAACTAGAAATAAACCGATCTTGGGGTGGAAGTCCCCAGGTGGCATTGTCGGTTAGTTAGACTCGGGTGGCGGCTTCTCCCCTAGCGCCGCCCGCCTTGCCACACAACACACCCAGTATCTCTCTCAAACTGCTCCTCGTCCAGGAATGAAGCTAAACTTGATAACTCCTCCCAAACAATGTACATGTTGTTTTTAGTCTCAATTCTCAGGAAGAGAGACTCAGTTGTTGTCACTGAGCGAGAGGTGAAATGGTTCTACAGGTTTTGTTCTTTTCCCTCCTCCTGACAAAACTACTTCAGAGTTCAGCTAGGAACTAGTTTGTTTTTGCTCTCATGTCAAATCTGATTAAACACAGTGACAGCCCTTTGGCTCCCAGCCCTCAATGTGCCGTCTGTAATGCAGAGTTCTTTGCTCAGGTCTGCTCTGTAAAGGTGTGTCAGGGCTTTTAAAGTCTAGAGAGTTTTCTTTCCATGTTAGTTATCTGCTCAGCCAGCTGCTGCAACTTTACACTGTGGTATTAGTACTTTTACTGCACTAACAGTCGGAATACTTCCTTTAAAGTGGTGATTGAATGCAAAACCTTTTATTTATTTTTTTTTTTTATCCTGTCATAGTTGAATAACAGTTTGTGTAAATATGACATACAGTTGAAACCAGATATTTGCATACCCTTGAGGAAAAAAAACACAAACTATTATTTCTTTTCGGTCATACATTAAATCAGAGTAAACTTTTTCTGTTTTAGATCAATACATATTAACATATTTTTTGCATTTGTTAAATGTCAGCCCATGGGCCCACCACCTGTGGGAGGAACCGCTGGGGTCGGGTGCGCTGCCACATGGGTGGCAGTGAAGGTCAGGGGCTCGACGGACCAGACCCGGGCAGCAGACACTGGCTCTGGGGACGTGGAACGTCACCTCTCTGTGGGGGAAGGAGCCGGAACTGGTGCGGGAGGTGGAGCGCTACCGGTTAGATCTGGTGGGGCTTACCTCTACACACAGTCTCGGTTCTGGAACCATACTCCTGGATAGGGGTAGGACTCTTTTCTTCTCCGGAGTTGCCCAGGGTGTGAGGCGCCGGGCGGATGTGGGGATACTCACAAGCCCCCGGCTGAGCGCCGCTACGTTGGAGTTTACCCCGGTGGACGAGAGGGTCGCCTCCCTACGCCTGCGGGTTGTGGGGGGGAAAACTCTGACTGTTTGTGCATATGCACCAAACAGGAGTTCGGAGTATTCGGCCTTCTTGGAGACCTTGACTGGAGTCCTGCATGGGGCTGCATCCCTGTGGAGGCTGGGGACATTGAACCCGAGTGGACAATGTTCAAAGTTTCCATTGCTGAAGCTGCGGCGAGGAGCTGTGGTCTTAGGGTCTTAGGGTCTTAGGTGCCTCAAGGGGCGGTAACCCACAAACACCGTGGTGGACACCGGCGGTCAGGGAAGCCGTCCGACTGAAGAAGGAGTCTTTCCGGGATATGTTATCCCAGAGCACTCTGGAGGCAGTTGCAAGGTACCGAAGGGCCCGAAGGGCTGCAGCCTCTGCCGTGAAAGAGGCAAAGCAGCGGGTGTGGGAGAAGTTTGGAGAAGACATGGAGAAGGACTTTCGGTCGGCACCAAAGTGCTTCTGGAAAACTGTTCGCCACCTCAGGAGCGGAAAGCGGGGAACCATCCAAGCTGTGCACCGTAAGGATGGGACACTGTTGACCTCAACTGAGGAGGTAATAGGGCGGTGGAAGGAGCACTTTGAGGAACTCCTGAATCCGACTAATACGCCCTCTGTTAGAGGCAGAGCTGGAGGATAACGGGGGATTGTTGTTGATTTCCCAGGCGGAAGTCACTGATGTAGTCAAACAACTCCACAGTGGCAAAGCCCCTGGGATTGATGAGATCCGTCCAGAAATGCTCAAGGCTCTGGGTGTGGAGGGGCTGTCCTGGTTGACACGACTCTTTAACATTGGGTGGAAGTCTGGGACGGTGCCAAAGGAGTGGCAGACCGGGGTGGTGGTTCCCCTTTTTAAAAAGGGGGACCAGAGGGTGTGTGCCAATTACAGGGGTATCACACTTCTCAGCCTCCCTGGTAAAGTCTACTCCAAGGTGCCTGAAAGGAGGGTTCGGCCGATAGTCGAACCTCGGGTTGAGGAGGAACAATGCGGATTCCGTCCTGGTCGTGGAACAACGGACCAGCTCTTCACTCTCGCAAGGATCCTGGAGGGAGCCTGGGAGTATGCCCAACCGGTGTACATGTGTTTTGTGGATTTGGAGAAGGCGTATGACCGGGTCCCCCGGGAGATACTGTGGGAGGTGCTGCGGGAGTATGGGGTGAGGGGGTCTCTTCTCAGGGCCATACAATCTCTGTACGACTAAAGTGAGAGCTGTGTCCGGGTTCTCGGCAGTAAGTCGGACTCCTTTCAGGTGAGGGTTGGCCTCCGCCAGGGCTGCGCTTTGTCACCAATCCTGTTTGTAATATTTATGGACACGATATTGAGGCGTAGTCGGGGTGGGGAGGGGTTGCAGTTCGGTGGGCTGGGGATCTCATCGCTGCTCTTTGCAGATGATGTGGTCCTGATGGCATCATCGGCCTGTGACCTTCAGCACTCACTGGATCGGTTCGCAACAGAGTGTGAAGCAGTTGGGATGAGGATCAGCACCTCTAAATCCGAGGCCATGGTTCTCAGCAGGAAACCGATGGATTGCCTTCTCCAGGTAGGGAATGAGTCCTTACCCCAAGTGAAGGAGTTCAAGTACCTTGGGGTTTTGTTCATGAGTGAGGGACAATGGAGCGGGAGATTGGTCGGAGAATCGGGCGCAGCGGGTGCGGTATTACATTCAATCTATCGCACCGCCAGACGAAAAGAGAGCTGAGCCAGAAGGCAAAGCTCTCGATCTACCGGTCAGTTTTCATTCCTACCCTCACCTATGGTCATGAAGGCTGGGTCATGACCGAAAGAACGAGATCCAGGGTACAAGCGGCCAAAATGGGTTTCCTCAGGAGGGTGGCTGGCGTCTCCCTTAGAGATAGGGTGAGAAGCTCAGTCATCCGTGAGGAGCTCGGAGTAGAGCCGCTGCTCCTTCGCGCGTCGAAAGGAGCCAGTTGAGGTGGTTCGGGCATCTGGTAAGGATGCCCCTGGGCGCCTCCCTAGGGAGGTGTTCCAGGCACGCCCAGCTGGGAGGAGGCCTCGGGAAGACCCAGGACTAGGTGGAGGGATTATATCTTCAACCTGGCCTGGGAACGCCGATCCCCAGTCGGAGCTGGTTAATGTTGCTCGGGAAAGGGAAGTTTGGGGCTGGAGCTGCTCCCCCCGCGACCCGACACCGGATAAGCGGACGAAGATGGATGAATCGAGCGAGGGAGAATTTTGATGTATTTTTTTTTTTTTTTTATCACTTTCATCAAAGTCAGAAGTATACATACACTTACTTAGTATTTGGTAGAATTGCCCCGAAACTGTTTCACTTGGGCCAAACGTTTTGGGTATCCTTCCACAAGCTTTTTACAATAGTTTGCTGGAATTTTGGCCCACTCCTCTTGACAGAACTGGTGGAACTGGGTCAGGTTTGGAGGCCTTCTTGCTCACGCTCACCTTTTCAGTGCCGCCCACAAATGTTCTATGGGATTGAGATCAGGGTTTTGTGATGGCCACTCCAATACCTTGACTTTGTTGTCCTTAAGCCACTTTAACTAATTGGGAGGTATGCTTGCGGTCATTGTCCATTTTGAAGACCTATTTGCAACCAAGCTTTAACTTGGTACAAACTCCAGCTGCTCTTATAAAGGTATGTACGGTTGGCTGCAGTACAGTCCGCAGACAATTGGTACTTACAAACAAACATTCCTGCCATACTAATGGTAGAATGGGAATTGCAACACACCCAGTATCTCTCTCAAACTGCTCCTCCTCCAGGAATGCAGCTAAACTTGATAACTCCTCCCAAATACTGTACATGTTTTTAGTTTCACTTCTCAGGAAGAGAGACTCAGACAGTCGTTGTCACTGAGCGAGAGGTGAAATGGCGCAGAAAGGAGTTCAGCTGGACCAGGAAACCTTCTCTTGTTCCATCTGTCTGGATCTACTGAAGGATCCGGTGACTACTCCCTGTGGACACAACTACTGCATGAACTGTATTAAAAGCCACTGGGATGTAGAGGATCGTAAGTACAGCTGCCCTCAGTGCAGGAAGACATTCACACCGAGGCCTGTCCTGCTGAAAAACAACTTGTTAGCAGATTTAGTGGAGGAGCTGAAGAAGACTGGACTCCAAGCTGCTCCTGCTGATCACTGCTATGCTGGAGCTGAAGATGTGGCCTGTGATGTCTGCACCGGGAGAAAACTCAAAGCACACAAGTCCTGTCTGCAATGTCTGGCTGCTTTCTGTGAGAAACACCTTCAACATCATTATGAATCGGAGACATTCAAGAAACACAAGCTGGTGGAGCCGTCCAAGAAGCTCCAGGAGAACGTCTGCTCTCGTCATGATGAGGTGATGAAGATTTTCTGTCGTACTGATCAGCAGCTTATCTGCTCTCTTTGCTTAATGGAGGAACATAAAGGCCACGACACAGTCTCAGTTGCAGCAGAAAGGACTGAGAGGCAGAGAGAGCTCGAGGGGAGTCGACAGACCATCCAGCAGCGAATCCAGGACAGAGAGAAAGATGTGAAGCTGCTTCAACAGCAGGCGGAGGCCATCAATCTCTCTGCTGATAAAGCAGTGGAGGACAGCGAGAAGATCTTCACCGAGCTGATCCGTCTCCTGGAGAAAAGAAGCTCTGATGTGAAGCAGCAGGTCAGATCCCAGCAGAAAAGTGAAGTGAGTCGAGTCAGAGAGCTTCAGGAGAAGCTGGAGCAGGAGATCACTGAGCTGAAGAGGAAAGACGCTGAGCTGAAGAAGCTCTCACACACAGATGATCACACCCAGTTTCTACACAACTACCCCTCACTGTCACCACTCAGCCAATCAGCATCCAGCATCCATATCAGTCCTCTGAGCTGCTTTGAGGACGTGACAGCAGCCGTGTCAGAAGTCAGAGATATACTACAGGACATCCTGAGAGAGAAGTGGACAAACTTCTCACTGACAGAGACTGAAGTGGATGTTCCACTACCACAACCAGAGCCCAAGACCAGAGCTGAATTCTTAAAATATTCACGTGAAATTACACTGGATCCAAACTCGGCAAACACAGATCTGTTATTATCTGAGGGGAACAGGAAAGCAACAGTAATGGGTCAACAACAGTCTTATTTTAGTCACCCAGACAGATTCACTGACTGGTATCAGGTCCTGAGTAGAGAGAGTCTGACTGGATGTTGTTACTGGGAGGTGGAGAAGAGAGGAGGAGGAGTTTATGTAGCAGTCTCATACAAGAATATCAGCAGAACAGGGGAGTCGGATGAATGTGGATTTGGACGAAATGACAAATCTTGGGCGTTAGATTGTGACAATAACAGGTATACATTTTGGTACAACAATGTCCAAACTCCCGTCTCAGGTCCGGAGTCCTCCAGAGTAGGAGTGTACCTGGATCACAGTGCAGGTATTCTGTCCTTCTACAGCGTCTCTGAAACCATGACTCTCCTCCACAGAGTCCAGACCTCATTCACTCAGCCCCTCTATGCTGGACTAAGGTTTTATTGGTTTGGACACTCTGCTGAGTTGTGTAAACTGAAATAGACAGAAGTCATTTAAGGGTTAAATTCTGTGTTTTTTTTGTTTGTGACATTTTATGTTTTCAGTCTTTTTCTCAGTGGTTGATGTTTTTCATGTTTTTGTAGCTTTTTTATTTTCTTTGAAGCCCTAACCTGGAAACGAGGAGCAGGATGAGGTGACTAGAGTCTCTCAAAATCTGATGAAAATCTTTTAAACTGACCTTTGTTGATCTGAAATGAAGACAGATTCAGACAATGCACGGCCTATTTCTCTCTTAAAATGTTTTCAGAAACACGTTTCGGTGAACTATTTTAGTACAATATGAGATATCCGATTCTGAACGAGTTCGTCCAATCAGCTGCCGGTTTTCATTTCTGGGCGACAATCCAGATTAGCGCCGCCTGCTGTTATGGAGACGTATTACATCTCGTCTCTTCAGTGAGTTCTGAGACACTTTTTGGACCAACTCGGGGAGACTGATCAGTCACACTGGCTTTACTGCCGAGGGTCCGTATTGTTAATAATAATTTTTCATTAAACGGTCAGAAAATGCTGTTTTCAGCCTCTCAAATATGAAGAACTCCGGCTCTTTCCTGTGTTATCTTATATTACAATGAATATCTTTTGGGTTTTGGATAAAATAGCTATTTAAAAAGAGGTAATCTCTGGGCTTTAGGGAACACTGATCCACATTTTTCACCATGTTCTGACATTTTAGAGTATACACACACACACACACACACACACACACACACACACACACACACACACACACACACACACACACACACACACAGACACACACACACACACTGTTTTAAAAGGACTGTTTTAGCAGTAACAGAATTAATTGATAGCCGAATGACTTCACTGTGTTTTCATTTAAATTTACATTTTATATTATAATCACGTTTATTTTGTGCTGTTAACTGTCTGGTTTCATACAATCTGCATGTGGCGTCTCCATGGTAAGCTGCCTTAACATTCGCTCCATTGTAGATTTATTTTGGGTAAAAGTGTGTTTAGTATTTATTTATATTCAGCATTCAGTTACTTGAGTAAATGCAGTTGTTGATTTGGTTTCTTTCATGGTTATAAATGGTGTTTTTCTCTTCATTTGTTGTCAACATGTAACCTTTTTGCTTTAAATTCTCTCCATTCTTATTAGTTTTATCATTGGGTGTGAGAACTGTGACCCTGTGTTCCTCATCAGCTGGTTGGAGCCAGAGAGACAGAGGACATGTTTGGTCATATATATATTGTGTGTGTGTGTGTGTGTGTGTGTGTGTGTGTGTGTGTGTGTGTGTGTGTGTTTACTTTTAACAACTTTCCTAAACTCTTAACCCAGTTATCACAACCTCCGTGTGTAATCTTCCTGATGTTGGTGTGTATGATGTTGACAGTGTAAATATTGCTGGGAAGCCTGTGCAAAAACCCAATAAAGATAATTTCAATAGTGTGTATGACTAAATGTTTCTGTTGGAAGAGAACATGTGTTATTGTTCTGGAAGAATTATGTTAATTTTAGACATTGTTGCATTGTTTTGGTAGACATGGTGTATTGTTCTAGTGTATTATTGGGTTTTGAATATTAGTGTTGGAGTTAAGTTTAAGTTAAGTAACAAATTAATATGATTGAGAAGATATGAGTTTTTTTTGTTTTTTTTTAATTATGACTTTATTAGTTCTGTATTGTAGACATTAGAGATCCTGATCCACACTCCATACCTACCAGTTGGTGACGGTAATGCACCAAATCTTTGTTTAGCAACCGCCAATAAACTCTAAAGAAGAAGTCAGCCAATCACAGCTGGGAGAGGTCCAATCAGCCAGGTTAACAGGAAACACCTGTGAGGCTGCTCGGAGACTTTAAAGCACATGTTTCAAACTCAAGGCCCGCGGGCCAAATCCGGCCCCTTGCAAATTCTGATCCAGCTCGCATATTGATTTAGGTTCACAATAAATTTTGGCCCACCTAGTTGGGTGCCAAACCAAAAACATGGGAAACTGTTTTTCATCTTGTAATTATGCAACACTCAAAGCAGAATTTGGCAATTTGCTGACTTTGAGATTCAGAAATTCCCCCAGAAGAACCAGAGAGTTTAATATTCAGGCTGTGAAAGAGCTTGTTGTGAGTCAGCTGGGTGGTAGCATACTTAGATTAAAATGTAATCATTATTTTGCTTGATTTGCTAAATTCTAGCATGGCTTTGGAACTTTTTTGCTGGCTTTTTCAGAGCTTTATGTGGACCAAACTGTGAGAGAGAAGACTATATGAGACATGCAACAATTGAGTCAAAGATATTTGATTTTTTCGATGAAATAAAAGCCTATCAATAAACTCTACATGTCTGGCCCTTTGACGTAATTCTCTTTTTCCAGTGTGGCCCTCTGGGAAGTTGAGTTTGACACCCCTGGTTTAAAGGACCTCTCCTTTCTTCCAGACTGGTCTGAAAGCTGAGTCCAGAACCAGGGTGAGAGGGACTCTTGTAGTCTCAGACCGGTGAGCTCTGTTTAACCACAACACCAGTTTAACACTCAGACCAATCACTCAGGTGATCTGGAGGCCAGAGATGTGATATTATACTGAGGAAACAAAGAGCAGACAGTGTTTCTACACACACAACTTCCCATCCTGGTCCTGAGAGGGCAGCGGTTGACTCACGTTTGGGACTAAAGGAGATGTGTTGAACTGTAAAATGTATTTAGCAGCATGTGTGTGAATAACTTAAAACTTTAGGGTGTGTTGTTGCAGATGTTCCCATGAACTTCACTCCATTTAGTTTGAATAAGTTGTCTTTGTGTGTTTGTTACTGCAGCTCATGATACAGCATGTTGTCAGAGGAAGTGGAACCCCAGTTTTCAGCTCATTATTATATTATAATGCAGATATAAAAACATGAACATGAAATAAGAGTGTGTCTGATTGTGTCTCAGTCCTGAGTGTAAGGATATTGTTTGGGCAACGGATTACTTATTATCACTGATAATGGCTGGCTCTAAAACCTGCGGCCACCTTGATCTCGTGAGGTCATCGTTGCCCACGTGTGCGTGACGTCAGAGCAAGTCGGGATCAAGTCGGACACAAATCTACCCAGCATGCATTGGGCAGCGATGGCGGTGATCGATTCTGCGCAGATCTGGCTCATCTTGAACGAGCCTACTGCTGCGTTCTAGTGCTGCGTTCATGGGCATCGGAAAAACATTTTTCCGAGTGAAAACATCATCATTCACGTCACTTCCTGTGGGAACCAGAGGAGGGAAACTGGGGCTAGATTTAGCTAACAGAGTTTCCCAGATGGTGACACGTTGTTGACAGCTGACGTTTGATGGAGTCGACTTTGGTTCACTGAACATATTTCAATGACAATAAGCTGATTATTGTGGACAAACGCCTCCACCAAGAAACATACACAGACATAAAAGTGTTTCAGATTATTCATAAATAGGCCTATATGTATAAAACAACAGCTTATCTGTGTCCTTTCCCGTTGGTTGTCCTGCAGAGAACACAAACGCACACCTGTCCATGTGCTGTCTGGATGCTCGTATAAGAAAACAGCAGCAGATCTACACTCAACCGTTGGTGGCAGCCATGCAAGAAGTTGTTATGCCAAACGCCAATATAACAGAAGAAGAAGAACACGCATCCCGACCATGTGAACGCTGCCAGTCGGAAAAACAACCTAACCAGGGGGGCGGTCCCTGTTATTCCCAGGTGGCATGAACGCAGCATTAGAGCCAGGCTCCGCAGTTGCTCTCCACCGACTGCAAGACCTCATCGATAGTCTGATCCTGGAAGTAGAGGCTGTAACGGGCTCTTTAAGGAATCCAGTGGTATCAACCATATCATCATAAACATGTACTAGGTTCTCCAGTCAGTGCCCTTGAGCAAGGCACTGGCTCAGCTCTGGAGTTGGTCCCTGGGTGCTGTGATTGGCTGCCCACTGCTCCCTTGAGGGAGGGGTTAAATGCAGAGAATGAATTTTGCTACATGTATGTGTATGTTACAATAAAGTACCTTTACCTTAGACCATACCATTCCTGTCAGGAAGTGTCCATGAGTTACCATGAATAGGACGGGATAGGATCATAGAGACACAGCATATAAGAGATGAGATGACTGACAACATCAGGAGTAGCCTACGCACACCACAACAACAACATAACACTGGTGGATGTGGACCATAACACATGAAAAACACACCAGATCAGTCCCTCCACGATTACACGGCCTTTTCTTGAGATTGTTGCGGCCTAAAATGGCTGATTTCACGGGAGCTTTTGTAAAAAAAAAAAAAAAAAGTTGCTATGTCTTTTGTATGTTTGTTGCAATGAAGTTGCAGAAGACAGTGAAAGTTGCAAAAAAATGTTACAATTTTGTAGTATAGTTCTTTAAAAATAGAAAGGAAACTTGTTTTGGGGAGAATAATAATTATTACTATTAATTAATTACTCTGGGCTGGGATTTAAGACAAAAAAATAATAATTTATTGAATTAATCAAATAAGAACATATCGGTCACTGTCAGTGACTTGTTGATCTTTACATTGTTAGTTATTTCCTATTATTATGCATTGCAGCGGATAGGTCCAAACCTTCGCCCCTGCCAGCCAATCAGATTGATGTCACTGATCAACATAAAACTCAACAAAAGGTACATTCATGTTCATCACTTCAGATTTCATTCTACAGTCTCTTTATGTCAGGTTTTGGTATTTTTGATGTCTTAAGTAGCTAAGAAGAGGAAGGAATTGTAATGTAATGTGCTTTAGTATTAATTTGTACACTCAACAGTTTACTGTAATACATCTAGAAGGTTTGTGGAAGTACAGTTGACTACTTAGGGCAGATCTTAACCTTCCCAGGGGTCATTTTTATGGTTAATCATCCGTGTTTCTGAAAGGTACATTCATTGTAATCACTTCAGATTTCATTCTACAGTCTCTTTATGTCAGGTTTTGGTATTTTTGGTTCTTTTTTGGACTTCTTCGGTAAAGGGTGTCCAACAGTGCACATTATCAGAACTATTCCATGGGCAGTTAGTCAGGAAAGCTAATGCTATTCACTCCGACAGTTCCCATCCCTTATTCCCTGAATTTTAGTCCTTGCCGTCTGGCTTCCGTCCAAGATGTTAATCTGTAAGGAGTAATAGGTACAAGTACTCCTTTAAACCTGCAGCCATTTCCTACTTGAATAGGGGTCAGGATAGGAGTCTTCTTTGATCTCTTGGCAAACTCATTTCGTCCTATTGCTTTCTTTCTTTCTTTCTTTCTTTCTTTATTCCTTGGTTGGTTGGTTATATATTCTAGTCTGTTGACTATGTGTTGAGGATGTCAGAGACGTTGATAAAAGGGGTTGGTGATGTAATGTAATGGATGCTGATTTTGTTGACGATGGTCGTTGTTGATTATATTGTGTCAACTTTGTAGGCTGATATGCAGTTTTTCCTACCCTCCTTTCCTACTTTCTAGTTTACTTTGACACTGCTATCCATGCACCTTGTACTGGTATTTATTTGTCCTCTTACTGTTACAGTTGTGTTCCAGTTGGAGTGTGTGTAGAACTTGTATATATTTATGTGTATTTTATATGTTTATGCTTGCTGCACACCAAATCGCCCTTCGGGGACACAAATATAGTTGAAGTTAAATGGCATGAGAGTGGGCACATTCCTCTTTGCTTCCCTGATGTTACTTAAAGCTGTAGCTGAGATCATCTCATTCCACTTTTTCTGATGGACCTCTTGAAACTCACTGGCATTCTTCACAAGCTCTTTGTTGTTTGAGATTAAACCCCGAGCTTTTAATAGTTTGCTTGCTTTAACCAGGGTATTCCCAAGTTTAATTGCTAGTGATGGAATCAAAAACTTGTTTTTACTTCGCTATCATACCCACATGTAAACTTAACAGGTTTGACAGTCTCAATATACTTATTTGGCTTTATGAGATCTTCCATTCTTTTTAAGGTGGTAACTCTCCTAGCACTGATAACCAGCCTTCCTATTTCTCACATTTTCTCTCGCACACACTGTTGATTCTTGGCTGATGTGCCACCTTTGTTTAACAAGTACTGCCCAATTTCTTTTCCGGTCTGTGCAATAGATCAAAGGAGAGGAGAAAAAGCAGCATGTCCGTGTATGACAGCAAATCTATTTGTAGTATTCAACTTTAATGAGTTCAGTTTCATTACTGAACTACTCAATGAGAAAAATTAAAAGCTTAACTTCATTATAACAACTCAGAGTAATGGGAAGCTCAAAACAAACATGTTGCCTTTTTACAAAGAAAAAATGTAACTCTTTATTTGAAATGGTGTGCATAAGACTGACATGACACCCATAATGAGTCATTTTGAGTGTTCATTACTTTGTTATTAAGTGTAATTCTGTAAATTATGACACTTTTATTGCAAAGTTAGCATTGACCGAATAACACTTATTGACAATATCACAATCAGTGATTGGGTCAGGATTCATGGCACTGATTACTTTCCACAGTTGTTTACTAATGTCTGAAGGCACAGGTCTTGCATATGTGTACATAGACTGAACATGGTTCTTTCCTGGTTTGGGGCGACTGATCCAGATCTAGGTGGCTTAGGTGGTCTTTTAAATGGTACTAGTTCCCCCTTTCCTGACTCCATAACAGCAGCATTGTGAGCAAAGTTTCTTCTGTTGTGAATATAATCTAGTTGTTTCTTTCTCTCTTTGGAAGCCTTTGGGAAGCTTAGCGCTTTAGCCACATCAAGTGGTTTTCATGTGCACTTTCTAGATGCTTTGCGATCTTAGCATAAGGTTTAGAGCAATACAAACAATAATGTCTATTGTTGTACACTCTTTTCCCACCTCTGTTATGGTGTGAACTAACAACTACGCTGTCATTTATGTTCTGACTAGAACAGGGTTCTTTTCTGCTCCAGCTTCAGATGTCAAAGGTCATGTTGTTTGGTGTTGTGGTGTCACAGACAGGGAGACTCAATGAGTGAGAGATGTCACGTGTATAATCAAGACTCCTTTTTATCCTGTGGTTGGGTGAAGGCTAGCATCACTGTCAGTGTCACTTTCGCAAATGGTATCCGGTATGTAATCATCTGCACTCTCTGATATGGATTCATCAATCATCAAATGTTCAAGATCTGTGTCTTTCATCTAAAATAGAAAATTAAGTAATCAGAAATATGTAGAATAGCAATAACTAGTTAATGAATGAGTACATAGAAATAACTAATAATTTTAAAGTGCTCATATTATGCTCTTTGGCTTTTCCCCTTTCCTTTTATTGTGTTATATATATATAATTTTGTGCACATTATGGGTTTACAAAGTAAAAAAGCCAAAAGTCCACCCCAAAGGGGGTGACCATCTTCCAGAGAAAACACTTTTCACAAACTACTCCAAACAGCTCTATTGTAGTCCACCCTTTACTTCAGTGACAAACATGCGTCACTTTGTAACACGTTATAATGCTCGCCTAGCTGCTAGCGTGGCACACCCTCATACTCTACAAATGCTTAATTAGCTACTGCACATGAGAGCAATATGTATGTAAAGAGGAGCTGCAGTAATGTGCAGTACAACAAAAATAGTGTTTATTAAAAATTAAACCAAATAAACATACTCTGGTTCAACCTTCGTCATGTATTGTTCAGTGCTGGACAAAGGAGAGTGAAGTGAAACTACAAGGATGCTTTGATGCTACTGATTGGTCTGTGTTCCATTCAGAAAACTTGGATGAGTATTGTGATGCAGTGACTGGGTACATTGACTTTTGCATTGATTGCTGTGTTCCAAGAAAGGTAATAAAACGGCATGCTAGTCAGAATCCGTGGTACAATGCGGATGTGAATAGGAAAATGCAACAGCGGGCCGTGGCTTTTAAATCTGGTAACGCCGCTGCTTATAAGCTGTCCAGATATTCTTTGGAGCGGTCCATAAAAGCTGCTAAACGAGCTTATGGAGCTAAGATAGAGGGTCATTTCATGGAGGGGGACCCACGACGTATGTGGCAAGGATTAAATTCTATCACTGCTTGGAAACCTAAAGGAGGATCTATCACTAATGTTGATCCATCCTTGCCAAATGAATTAAATGAGTTTTATTGTCGTTTTGAAATCGGAAATGTTGAACCTGCTGTTTTTCCTATTTGTAATAAGCAGAGTTTTAACATCACTCAAGAAGATGTCCAGAGGGTTTTGGCCAGGACGAAGGTTAGGAAGGCACCTGGACCAGATTGTATTCCTCCTCGTGCCCTTAAACTGTGCTCCGAGCAACTTGCTCCTGTTCTGACAGATCTTTTCAACATGTCACTGAAGAAGTGCACTGTTCCAGCTAGCTTTAAAAGATCAATTATAACTCCAGTGCCCAAGAAGACACCTGTGACGTGTCTGAATGACTATCGCCCGTGGGCCCTCACATCTGTCCTGATGAAAACCTTTGAGCGGTTGGTGTTGGATTTTATCAGAGATCAAATCCCTGTGTCTGTGGACCCACTACAATTTGCATACAGGAAGAACAGAAGTGTTGAGGACGCCATTTCTTTTGCTTTAAACTCTGTCTATAAGCATCTAGATGCACATAAATCATATGCTAGAATGCTATTTATAGACTACAGTTCAGCTTTTAACTCAATGGTCCCAACAAAGCTCATTCATAAATTGAAATGTCTTGGACTTGATGATGGCATTTGTAAATGGATTTTAAATTTTTTGACTTGTCGACCACAAAGGGTCAAAATCAATGGTTGTATCTCAGATGAGCTCTATGTTAGCACTGGTTCACCGCAGGGGTGTATTCTGAGCCCCCTGCTGTTTACATTGTATACTCATGACCTCGCAGCATCTCATGATAATAATGTCATAATCAAATACGCCGACGATACAACTATCATTGGGCTGATCAGCTCAAACGATGAATCTCATTATCGCGCGGAGGTGGAGAATGTTGTTCAATGGAGTAAAGAAAACAACTTGCTTTTGAACACTTCAAAAACGTGTGAACTTGTTATTGATTTTTGTCACAATAGGAATCAGTTGCCTATTACTATTCATGATTCTGATGTGCAGATTATTGAGAAATGTACATTTTTAGGTGTGACTCTTTCTCATGACTTGAATTGGAGCTCTAATACGACTAATATTGCTAAGAAAGCCAGACAGCGCCTTTTCTTTTTACGTAGACTTCGAGAGTTTACTCAAAATACTAAGATTTTATTGAATTTTTACTATTGTGTAATTGAGAGTGTCCTAACCAGTTGTATTACTGTGTGGTTTGGTAATCTCACTCAAAAAGAGAAGAAGGCTTTGAATAAAGTGGTTCGCTCAGCCAGCAGAATTATTGGCTGCACTTTTCCGCTCCTGGAGTTCACATATAAAGCTAGACTTTTGAATCGAGCTTTACAACTGGCTAATGATGCCTCAGGTCATCCAGCAGGGGCTTTCTTTGAGATGCTTCCCTCAGGGAGAAGGTATCGTTCTGCCAAATGTTCTACTGATCGCCATTTACACAGTTTCTTTCCACAAGCTGTGATTGCTTTGAACAAAGCATCTTAAACTAGGCACTTTAAATTTATGTATGGATTTCACTGTATAGTATTTTTATACTGAGCATTTTTAATATTGAGGCTTCATGTGGCTTTGTTTGTCTGTTTTGATGTTTGTGTCCTCTGATGTGTTGACTTTGCACTTTTGAGCTACTTGCACATTTTTTTCCAATGCAGGTTACACTGCAAATGGCTAATAAAGTGAATCTGAATCTGAATCTGAACCTCTAAATACAATTATGAACCTGAAAATGAGCATAATATGAGCAATGTAATAATTAATTGATCATAATTTTTCAATTCAGACATCTGAAGTGATGGATGTACCTGGTCATTGGTGCTGTCATCAATCTGATTGTCTGACAGTGGTAACGGATTGGACTTGAACTTTATGTTCTGACTAAAACAGGGTTCTTCTGCCCTAAGTACCCTACTTCCACTAACCTTCTAGATACATTACATTAAACTGTTGAGTGTACTAATTCATACTAGAGTACATGACATTACATTTCCTTCCTCTTCTTAGCTGCTTAAGACAACAAAAATACCAAAACCTGACATAAAGACACAGTAGAATGAAATCTGAAGTGATGAACATGAATGTGGTCTGTGAAAACATATTTTATGGGAACAGCTAACTGAATTCACTAGCTAACAGCACTTATTTTAGTAAGCTGCTGTAAGCTTTATGACAAGTCCAAATGGTTCCACTTTACCTGAGGTTATGGATATTATTCATGAGACCATCATATATGCATTTGATGATATAAAACGTAATGACATGTTCAAATTGTTTTCACTACTGACAGTTTAATGTAATGGTAACACAAAAAGCTAAATAGTTTATTAAAGTTTGATAACAGGGCCAGTCATGACATATTTATGATTTATTTTGTCTAGGTTAATGTCAAGTTGAACATCGACAGGTTGTATTGTCTTGTTTAATGTAAAGTTGACATAACACAGAGATTGTTGTCTTTGTTAATGTCAAGTTGTCATTTCAAAGACATCTCAGACTATGCTAACTTTGCATTAAAAGTGTCATAATTTACAGAATGACACTTAATGACAACAGTCATGAACACTCAAAATGACTCCTTCATTTTCATGATAGTTGTACTGTCATAATAATTATGGTGTCATGTCAGTCTTATGCACTCCCCTTCAAATAAAGAATTACCTTTTTTCTTTTTAAAAAGAAGGCAACATGT
>NC_041343.1:33152642-33162642 GCF_004354835.1 Perca flavescens | reverse complement strand
GCTGTCTGCGTTTGTCACCTATTGATTTAATGTGAATTGGTCCGCAGTAGTACCGTCAGTACGTAATTCTGCACTTGTGTACTGATACCACGAGACAACGTTTAACCTCAACGAGAAATATTGTCACGTTTTAATATCGGCCCTCAAGATCTGGTCAGACCTCTAATAAACAACTGGTTAGGTTAAAATCAAACTGGTTCAGGGTGGTACACTGGACCGGACAGGCCCAATTTCTACACACACGCCGAGAGCAACAACCACATGCCTGTGCTTAATTGGCTGTTCATGTGTTGTAAAGTCCTCCTGCGGCCGCCTCCCACCCACCTTATTGGCCAGGAGCTGCACGTGGTTGCTCAGGCGCACGAACGCTACTTCAAACAAAACGATAGTTGAAGAGTGGTCACCAGGGTTACCAGGTCTGCGGTTTTCCCATGGGATTGGGCTACTTTTAAACATGGTGTCTGCGGGGTCTTGAAGTCTTAAATTTCAAAATCTAAATTCCTCATTGAAAGCTTCCCGCAGCTTGAAATGATTTTTATTTTATTCCTTGGTGTTGTAGTTCTTTCTTACGCTAGTCTGAATATAATTTGATGTATTACAACTACAAATAAGACCAACATGCAATTTAAATTGCAGCCAATCAGCTTTAGTGTTATTGGTGTGAGTCTCTTTTGGATTGTACCACAGACATAAAACAGATTTTATTCTTTTAGGTATGTGGAAGTGCACGTTTAAATATACTTGGAATGAAAAACTGAATTTAGGGCAGAACAGTGATGACAAAGGGAGTGACTGGCATCGGGAAAACAGTCTTAACACAGAAGATCACTCTGGACTGGGCTGAAGGCAAAGCCAACCAGGACATCCAGTTCACATTTCCATTCACCTTCAGAGAGCTGAATGTGCTGAAAGAGAAACTGTACAGCTTGGTGGAACTTGTTGATTACTTCTTCAGTTAAACCAAAGAAGCAGGAATTTGCAGGTTTGAAGAGGTTGTGTTCATCTTTGACGGTCTGGATGAGTGTTGACTTCCACCTCAGTGGATGTGCTGTTGGCAAACCTCATCAGGGGGAATCTGCTTCCCTCTGCGCGCCTCTGGATAACCACATGACCTGCAGCAGCCAATCAGATCCCTCCTAGGTGTGTTGACATGGTGACAGAGATCAGAGGTTTCACTGACCCTCAGAAGGAGGAGTACTTCAGGAAGAGATTCAGAAATGAGGAGCAGGCTAGCAGAATCATCTCCCACATCAAGAGATCACAAAGCCTCCACACCATGTGCCTTCATCCATCTGAGTGTTCAGGAGTTTCTGGCTGCTTTTCATGTCCATCTGACATTCACCGACTCTGGAGTCAACCTGCTGTCAGAAGAACAAACAACATCAACAGGTTTCTACCAGAGAGCTGTAGACAAGGCCTTACAAAGTCCAAATGGACACCTGGACTTGTTCCTCCGCTTCCTCCTGGGTCTTTCACTGCAGACCAATCAGAATATCCTACGAGGTCTGCTGAGACAGACAGGCGATAGTTCACAGACCAATCAGGAAACAGTCAAATACATCAAGAAGAAGATCAGTGAGGAGCGGTCTACAGAGAGAAGCATCAATCTGTTCCACTGTCTGAATGAACTGAAAGATCTTTCTCTAGAGGAGGAGATCCAACAGGCCCTGAGATCAGGACGTCTCTCCACAGATAATCTGTCTCCTGCTCAGTGGTCAGCTCTGGTCTTCATCTTACTGTCATCAGAGAAAGATCTGTACGTGTTTGAACTGAAGAATACTCTGCTACAGAGGAGGCTCTTCTGAGGCTGCTGCCAGTGGTCAAAGCCTCCAACAAAGTTCAGAAGCCCAGTCCTCTAGTCTGAGAGAGCTGGACCTGAGTAACAACAACCTGCAGGATTCAGGAGTGGAGCAACTGTCAGCTGAAATGAAGAGTCCACACTGCACACTGGAAACTCTCAAGTCAGATCAAGTTATTGTTTGTTTGAGATATTGCTATAAACTTTAAGCTTCACTTAATTTAAATAGCGCATCTCATGTCAGGACTAAAATTTTAAAATTTTCGGAAAATCATTGAATTTTTTTTGTATTTTGTTTTTATTTATAATCACACGTCATAAAGCATGAAATATGAACTGTGGCTGAGATCTAGAAATCCTTTATATTTTAAAGGACAATTCCGGCACAAAATGAACCTAAAAATGCATCAGAACACACCGAAGAGACAAGACGTAATACGTCTCCATAACAGGAGGCGGCGCTAATCTGTGTTGTTGCCCAAAAAAAGAAAACTGGCACGATTGGACGAACGCGCCACGTGGGTCTGTTTTCTCCAGAAATTCAAAGACAGACTGTCATAGCGGCTTGTTCAGAAAACAATCTCATATTGTACTAAAATAGTTCACTGAAAGGTGTTACTGAAAACATTTTGAGCGAGAAATAGGCCGTGCAGTTTGCTGCATCTGTCTTCATTTCAGCTCAACAAAGGTCAGTTTAAAAGATTTTCCTCAGATTTTGAGAGACTCTAGTCACGCTCATTCCGCTCCCAGTTTCCGGGTTAGCACTCTGCCAATCAGATGGGTCATTTGAGTCCGACTGCTGGCAATGCCCGCCCCGCCGGTCATACATGTCAAATCAGCCAAAATGAAGGCCAACGGCCCCTCGGACTGACGACAGCACAGAACACACCGAACAGACTTGAGTCACTGACCTTGCCTGACTGTCCAACGGCCGATTATCGGCTCTATGTGTCCGAGCCTTAAGGGTTAATAACATACAGGGTTCATACGTTTTGAAAAAACCTGGAAAATGTATGGAATTTGAAAAATTCAAATTCCAGGCCTGGAAAGGGCCAAAATTTGTCTACATTGATTATAGCGCACCCTAATGGCCAATCTTCACCAGATTTCAGAGGAGGCTTTTCTGAGGCTGCTGCCAGTGGTCAAAGCCTCCAACAAAGCACTGTAAGTGGGATTTATTCATCAGAGCCCTAAGGCATCGTCCACGATGACAAACCTCATCTCTGATTAGTATTTAGATAATTTAATAACGGTTTAATGTAGCTGCTTACTGACTTTTCCTGCTAAAAGCTAAGGGGTTAGCCATCACGGGGGTGTCTTTGGTGTCTTTGTAGCCTTTACAGAAGGTTTTCAATCCAGCCTGGAACTTAATTTTGCCTCTTTTCGGAGTTGTTCATCAATAAATCCAAACTCTTACATCCAAGATTTATCCACTTGATGTCCATAATTTATCACGTTTTCGGTCATTTCTGCCGCTAGCTCTGTGCTACTGTCTAGTATAAATCTCCCATGATGCTTTGCGAGAGTGTGTTGACATTTTTCAACCAATGGGAAGGCAGGTCCGTCACACAAAGCCTATGTAATGGAAAAAGGAGTTCACTCCAGGGATTCCGAGCAAGAACAAAGAGTAAAGTGAAAAAGAGAGATAACTCCGGTCTATTACCGTTCTACAGAGAAGAATGGCGTCACTGTTGTAAATAGTTGTCATTTATATGAGTTATAATGTTCATTATGTTTATTTTTGCACGGGATGACTGCAAATATATAGGAGAACTGTTGTAGACAACACAAATGCTTGTGTAGAATTGCTGTGTGTGTGATATCAATAAATATGACATTATTATTTTGATTATTGGCAAAATAATGTATATATTTTGTCAACTGTATAAGTTATAATGTTTATTTCTTCACAGTTTGACACCCAAGACATATGGGAACTGATTTAGACAGGAGATTGGCTTAGCTTTTATTGCTCTGTGTGTGATATCAATAAATATCTGTGAGATTCATTTTCCGTTTTATTTATTTGTCTTTAAGGTCATTCAACCTTTTTTTACATTCAAGTGACCTCACTACAGCACAAATATTCTAATAGCCCAGTTTTTCCTGAAAAAAATGATGTACATCGATTGACTTTAGACAACAGGGTTGATGTTTTACAAGCTTTTTTAGAAAATAAAACCAGACGGACAAGGAATTGTAAAAATGGCCTCATGGTGATGAGCGTTAAATACTCTATTCTATATATTTACTCTCTACGCTATCTTTCAACCGGGGAGAAAAATAAATAACTATTTCCTTACCATTTTCTCTTCAGGCTGAGTGGCTGTAATCTGTCAGAGAGAAACTGTGAAGCTCTGTCCTCAGTTCTCAGCTCCCAGTCCTCTAGTCTTAGAGAGCTGGACCTGAGTAACAACAACCTACATAACAACAAACATGAACATACCACTATACCATTGATAATAATAATAATAATAATAATAATAATAATAATAATAATAATAATAATAATAATAATAAAAACTCAGCAAAAACAATAGGGATCCCAGCTCCACTGGATCTGGCATCGATGCTGCTTTGCAGGCGTCGATCCCAGCCCCCTCAGGTTTGGACCCCTACCTACCAACAGTCATACCCCTAAGTACCTTAACAGATGTGTTGTCGCAAGTTATATTGTCAAGATTAGATAAATAAAAGCTTAAATCCCTGGGAGCTAACGTTACTATAGCAGAATGTTTCAGTCCAGTCGTTGCTGTGTAGAAAAAAACTAAATCCTAAGGCACAGATTGTGAATCTGTGTGCCAGTTTAAATATCTGTTGGGCTTGGTTCTTTTTTTTCAGCTGACATGAAGGGGCTCCGTAGATGCTCACTTCCATTGTGGCTTAAAATCGACAACTTCCGTTGTAGCTTTTGAACTTCTGATGAACCATCTCGGCCACTGTAAAAATCTACCTCGACAAAAAACAAACATGGCGCCACATGTTGACAGAGGGTTCCTGTGTGTTGTTCTATGTGTTTTCAGTCTGTCAGGATGTCTGATGTCAGAGGAAGGCTGTCCTTCTCTGGTCTCAGCTCTGAGCTCCAACCCCTCCCATCTGAGAGAGCTGGAACTGAGGTACAATCATCCAGGAGACTCAGGAGTGAGGCTACTGTCTAAGGGACTGGAGGATCCTCTCTGGAGACTGGACACTCTCAGGTAGAAACACCGGTAAACATAAAAAGGAGATATTTGTGTAGGAAGTCTCCAAGGAGATCATCTATAGGAATCAAAATAGCTCCCTACTGTTAATATTTTATGCAGTTTGGACACATCTCTGCTTTTTTCAAGCCATATAGTTACATTTTCCATTGCAGAATTAAGTTTAAGAGTCTCAAAACACCTGCAGTGCAAACACAACAAAAAGTTGGGTTCTTAGAAGAATACAAGTTCCTCTGGTCTGGAAACGTCTAATATGTGTGTGAGAGTGATTAAATGTTTCCATGCTGCTCTGACCCCCCCCCTTCCTCCTTTCAGGGTGGAGCCTGCTGGTTGACACCAGGTCTGAGGAAGTGTAGGTGTGTTTTTAATTTTATTCATAAAACTGTGACATCACTCATTCAAACCTCTGAAGTCATCATGTGGAGCTCGCAAATCTAAAGTAAAGTCTGTTTGTCTCTGCTATTGTCTGGCACAGCCTAACATTTATCTGACATTAGTTAACCTTAGTGCTTGTTTTAGCATACTGCTGTGTAGAGATGGTCTGACTGGTCACTGTTACTGGGAGGTCGAGACAAGAGGAAAGGTTGATGTAGCAGTGACTTACAGAGGAATCAGCAGGAGATGAGACCATAACGATGTTTGTTTGGATATAGTGATCAGTCCTGGAGTCTGAACTGCTATAATTATACACATTATACACACAAATACACACACTGACTTTAATGGAAACCTAATGACTCCGCCGACACCTTCTGGCCTGTGAGTAGACGTGTTATAAGTAGGGGTGGGGGAAAAAATCGATACAGCATAGTATCGCAATATTTTTCGTGGCAATACCGTATCGATACACAGACGCCAAGTATCAATCTTTTATGATATATTTGTTGGTCAGTCTGTCTGCTTGACAATCCCATTTTGCAGCAATACAATTGAAGTGAGATGAACAAACAAAGAAGTGTATATTTTTAGATAAAACAGATGTTGACAAAATTTTTCTTTGGGGACATCATTTTAAATTGGGAAGAATTTGAAGTTGGCAAAAAGGTAATACATTGCAATATATCGCAGAATATTGCAATATGTTTAAAATCGCAATAAAATCGTATCGTGACATAAGTATTGTGATGATATCGTATCGTGAGGCCTCTGGTGATTCCCACCCCTAGTTATAAGCTGTATAATAAGCCGTGTTATAAGCATGTATTTAGGCTGATTTAAAACCTGCGTCACGTTTTCTGGATTCTAACTAACTAACTAAATTAAAACTAGCTGAAAGAAAACATAAAATCAGCTCAGGAGTGAGAAGAAGTATGAACTTATTTAATCTCACCCATAATCTCCATAAAACATTTGTATTCATTTAACATTTGACTTTCTCTGTCATGTTTTCTTTTTTAAACTCTTCCAATATTTAACTTTACTTATTAATTCTCTTACAAAATACAATTATTTATTTCTCATATATTCTTATCAATTGTTTATTATAATTTCTTTCATTTTCATTTATTTTAGCCAAAATACATCTCGATATTTTTCAGTATCAAAAATATAAAATGCATGAAATGAACATGTGAAGCTAAGAATCTCGACGATAACCTCACGAGATTAAGGCGGCCGCGATATTACGAATCCCACTATGGCCACGCAAAGACCCGCCCTTCAATAGCATTTATTGGCCAGGCGTCCATGTTTATGTGAGGTAATGTAACCTCATTTGTTCATCCACTGACCAATCGGCTATCCTAACCTTAACCTCTTGAGGTGAAATGCCTAACCCCAACCAATCGAGCTGCTTCGTTGGGTCTTGGCGTGGCCATAGTGGGATTCGTAATTTTACGAGGCAGCCGCAGGTTTGAGACGCAGGCAGCGCAGCTGCTTTTCACCGACTGCAAGACCCAGGTGGACCCAGTGCATGCTGGGAAACGCTGGCCCCTCAGCTGATCTAACAGCTGATTGGTTCAGAATCGACTCAACATGATTACATCATAGACAAACTTTTTATTGATTTTGAACTGGAGGTATTTTAAGTGCTATTTGTCTGATTTAAAGGCTTATTTTGTACAGAACACATGTGTGGCTGATAGTTATGTTAGTCAGAGAGACTAAATCGGTTCAGATTACAGATCATCTACTGTTGGTAATTCAAATCAACAGATCGCACGTAGAGCATTTTCACAGCTACTCTGTCATAATAAAAACGGGAGACTGTGTACACCCCGATATATGGGTCTGATAACCTTTTATTAGATCAGAATCAGACCACAGTGTTTCTGTCACTTCCTGTTCAGCCAGAAGGCTGCTGGAATCAGCCCCCAGCTGCTCTCGTCCACTTTACCTTGATCCCGTGGATGATTTGTAGACTATTAATTGAACAAGGTCCACCAAACACTGGGCCGTCTTAATTCTGCACATATTTCTGTTACTGTAGTCCTATTTACTATTTCATCATTTCATCCATGCGTGGTGCAGCGGATCCGTGCGCACTGTCCTGCTGTGGAGACGCTGGCCTCACTAACCTCTCCTCCTCTCGGTCTGGTCTCACTAACCTCTCCTCCTCCTCTCGGTCTGGTCTCACTAACCTCTCCTCCTCCTCTCGGTCTGGTCTCACTAACCTCTCCTCCTCCTCGGTCTGGTCTCACTAACCTCTCCTCCTCTCGGTCTGGTCTCACTAACCTCTCCTCCTCTCGGTCTGGTCTCACTAACCTCTCCTCCTCTCGGTCTGGTCTCACTAACCTCTCCTCCTCTCGGTCTGGTCTCACTAACCTCTCCTCCTCTCGGTCTGGTCTCACTAACCTCTCCTCCTCTCGGTCTGGTCTCACTAACCTCTCCTCCTCTCGGTCTGGTCTCACTAACCTCTCCTCCTCTCGGTCTGGTCTCACTAACCTCTCCTCCTCTCGGTCTGGTCTCACTAACCTCTCCTCCTCTCGGTCTGGTCTCACTAACCTCTCCTCCTCTCGGTCTGGTCTCACTAACCTCTCCTCCTCTCGGTCTGGTCTCACTAACCTCTCCTCCTCTCGGTCTGGTCTCACTAACCTCTCCTCCTCTCGGTCTGGTCTCACTAACCTCTCCTCCTCTCGGTCTGGTCTCACTAACCTCTCCTCCTCTCGGTCTGGTCTCACTAACCTCTCCTCCTCTCGGTCTGGTCTCACTAACCTCTCCTCCTCTCGGTCTGGTCTCACTAACCTCTCCTCCTCTCGGGTCTGGTCTCACTAACCTCTCCTCCTCTGGTCTCACTAACCTCTGGTCTGGTCTCACTAACCTCTCCTCCTCTCGGTCTGGTCTCACTAACCTCTCCTCCTCTCGGGTCTGGTCTCACTAACCTCTCCTCCTCTCGGTCTGGTCTCACTAACCTCTCCTCCTCTCGGTCTGGTCTCACTAACCTCTCCTCCTCTCGGTCTGGTCTCACTAACCTCTCCTCCTCTCAGTCTGGTCTCACTAACCTCTCCTCCTCTCAGTCTGGTCTCACTAACCTCTCCTCCTCTCAGTCTGGTCTCACTAACCTCTCCTCTCAGTCTGGTCTCACTAACCTCTCCTCCTCTCAGTCTGGTCTCACTAACCTCTCCTCTCAGTCTGGTCTCACTAACCTCTCCTCCTCTCAGTCTGGTCTCACTAACCTCTCCTCCTCTCAGTCTGGTCTCCCTCGCGCTGGACTCCGTTTCACTGAGCTACTAACACTTAAAATAAATAAATGGCATTACATCAGTGAGTTCACACTGCTTCTTGTGTATAATCTGGACTGACACTGAGATGCATGTTCTGTAACTGGTGTGGCGCTGCCGCTATTCTCTCGATTTCGACTTCGACATTTTTTTAAATTTCTGCAATGGTTCGGAGTCACCATTTGCCACACTTTGCATTTTCTTTTATTGCTTATCCAAGATGACAAAACTACAAAGAGAAAAAACTATTCTCACCTTCACCCACCCCCCCCCCGTGATCAGCACCGTAGTTTTTTCCATCTGCAGAGGTATTACCAGCTGTGATTCGACAAAGAATTGGGGGCGCATTTATAGCCTTCCATATTAATTTATGAAAGGCAAGGCGGGGTCGGTGGCTCAATTTCACATTGATTGTCATGTATAAAGGAAAGGTGTGCAGAACCGCCCAGTTTTATACATGTGAATATTTCTGTGCGTAGGTACTTTAAGTTTTGGCCATACGCCATCTTCTGGTATGAAAGCTGCGTAGTCTCTTCTAGATGAGGCCCCACAAGTTTGGGAAAATAAAAAGCGCCATTCAGAATTATGTTTTCTGCTGTCTCTCTCCATTATGCCTGCAGCCTGCACAGGGCCGGCCCAAGACTTTTGGGGGCCTTAAGCAGGATTTGGTTTGGGGACTCTCCACAGTGTAACATGTTGCCACTGCACTTGGCACTAAACCAACTTGTGTATTGTAAATATCTGTTTAAGCACTCTTCAGGACATGAACACCTGTTTCCTGGGTGAAAGTCTTGTGTTTTCTCCTTAACTTCGTCAGGACATGAACACCTGTTTCCTGGGTGAAAGTCTTGCGTTTTCTCCTTAACTTCTTCCAGGACATGATCACCCGTTTCCTGGGTGAAAGTCTTGTGTTTTCTCCTTAACGTCTTCCAGGACATGAACACCCGTTTCCTGGGTGAAAGTCTTGTGTTTTCTCCTTAACTTCTTCCAGGACATGAACACCTGTTTCCTGTGTGAAAGTCTTGTGTTTTCTCCTTAACTTCTTCCAGGACATGAACACCTGTTTCCTGGGTGAAAGTCTTGTGTTTTCTCCTTAACTTCTTCAGGACATGAACACCTGTTTCCTGGGTGAAAGTCTTGCGTTTTCTCCTTAACTTCTTCCAGGACATGAACACCTGTTTCCTGGGTGAAAGTCTTGTGTTTTCTCCTTAACTTCTTCTAGTCAACATGCTGCTGACAGTCATAAATACTAGAATACAGACCAGTTACACAGCTTTACTTTCAGAGAGATATATGTACCAATGCTTCATACAACAGGCTGATTTATTGACACTGGAGACGAG
>NC_041343.1:33140142-33147642 GCF_004354835.1 Perca flavescens | reverse complement strand
CTCTGTCTGTCTGTGTGTCTGTATCTGTGTGTCTCTGTCTGTCTGTCTCTGTGTGTCTGTGTGTCTGTATCTGTGTGTCTCTGTCTGTCTGTCTCTGTGTGTGTGTCTGTGTGTGTCTGTCTGTCTGTGTCTCTGTCTGTCTGTCTGTGTCTCTGTCTGTCTGTCTGTGTGTCTGTCTGTCTCTGTGTGTGTGTCTGTCTGTCTCTGTCTGTCTCTGTGTGTGTGTCTGTCTGTCTCTGTGTGTGTGTCTCTGTGTCTCTGTCCGTGTGTCTCTGTGTCTCTGTCCGTCTGTGTGTCTGTGTGTCTCTGTCTGTCTGTCTGTCTGTCTGTCCGTCTGTCTGTCTGTGTGTCTCTGTCCGTCTGTGTGTCTCTGTCCGTCTGTGTGTCTCTGTCTGTCTGTCTGTCTGTGTGTCTCTGTCTGTGTGTCTCTGTCTGTCTGTCTCTGTCTGTCTGTGTGTCTCTGTCTGTCTGTGTGTCTCTGTCTGTCTGTGTGTCTCTGTGTGTGTGTGTCTCTGTCTGTCTGTCTGTGTCTGTCTGTCTGTCTGTCTGTGCGACACGTGAGAGTGACAGAACTCTGACCGGATGCTCTTCAGCTGCGTGTCCAGCTCGTCGGCGTACATGGTCATCTTCTTCGTCTTCTTGGGCGATGGCGTGGAGATCATCTTCAGCTCCAGGTCGTAGTCCATCTCGTCCGACTCCGACCAATGGGACGGGGAGCGCTCGGCGCGGCCGCGGAGACCCGCCCCCAGCGCGCGCACGCCTCCGCCGCGCTCCTTCTCCGCTCGCTCCTTGTACTCCACCACGCGGTCGTCCTCCTCCATGTCTTCGTCTCCCTCCGCTTCATCCTCCTCCTCTTCCTCCTCTTCTTCTTTGATTGGCTCCTCGGGCAGGTTCACCAGGTCCGCTGGAGGAAACCAGACGAGTCAGAACCAGATGGGACGGTTTGTTTAAATCAACAGCAGTGTGGTTAAAACTCACTATTTACTGTACATGATTTACAGAAAATATATGAGAAATGCACACAACCTGAGAGAGAGTCCGGTGGCTCTATACACACTAAAAGTCCTGATTATTTACATGGAGTCTGGTGAAGATATGCTGGCTCTATACACGCTAAAAGTCCTGATTATTTACATGGAGTCTGGTGGAGATATGCTGGCTCTATACACACTAAAAGTCCTGATTATTTACATGGAGTCTGGTGAAGATATGCTGGCTCTATACACGCTAAAAGTCCTGATTATTTACATGGAGTCTGGTGAAGATATGCTGGCTCTATACACACTAAAAGTCCTGATTATTTACATGGAGTCTGGTGAAGATATGCTGGCTCTATACACACTAAAAGTCCTGATTATTTACATGGAGTCTGGTGAAGATATGCTGGCTCTATACACGCTAAAAGTCCTGATTATTTACATGGAGTCTGGTGAAGATATGCTGGCTCTATACACGCTAAAAGTCCTGATTATTTACATGGAGTCTGGTGAAGATATGCTGGCTCTATACACACTAAAAGTCCTGATTATTTACATGGAGTCTGGTGGAGATATGCTGGCTCTATAAACGCCAAAAGTCCTGATTATTTACATGGAGTCTGGTGGAGATATGCTGGCTCTATACACGCCAAAAGTCCTGATTATTTACATGGAGTTTGGTGGAGATATGCTGGCTCTATACACACTAAAAGTCCTGATTATTTACATGGAGTTTGGTGGAGATATGCTGGCTCTATACACACTAAAAGTCCTGATTATTTACATGGAGTCTGGTGGAGATATGCTGGCTCTATACACGCTAAAAGTCCTGATTATTTACATGGAGTCTGGTGGAGATATGCTGGCTCTATACACACTAAAAGTCCTGATTATTTACATGGAGTCTGGTGGAGATATGCTGGCTCTATACACGCTAAAAGTCCTGATTATTTACATGGAGTCTGGTGGAGATATGCTGGCTCTATACACGCCAAAAAGTCCTGATTATTTACATGGAGTCTGGTGGAGATATGCTGGCTCTATACACGCTAAAAAGTCCTGATTATTTACATGGAGTTTGGTGGAGATATGCTGGCTCTATACACGCTAAAAGTCCTGATTATTTACATGGAGTCTGGTGGAGATATGCTGGCTCTATACACGCTAAAAGTCCTGATTATTTACATGGAGTCTGGTGGAGATATGCTGGCTCTATACACGCTAAAAGTCCTGATTATTTACATGGAGTCTGGTGGAGATATGCTGGCTCTATACACGCCAAAAGTCCTGATTATTTACATGGAGTCTGGTGGAGGTTTGCTGGCTATATACACGCTAAAAGTCCTGATTATTTACATGGAGTCTGGTGGAGATATGCTGGCTCTATACACGCTAAAAGTCCTGATTATTTACATGGAGTCTGGTGGAGATATGCTGGCTCTATACACGCTAAAAGTCCTGATTATTTACATGGAGTCTGGTGGAGATATGATGGCTCTATACACGCTAAAAGTCCTGATTATTTACATGGTGTCTGGTGGAGTTTGGTGATGGTGATTTTGGGGCTGTTTCATGTTAAACTAAAAGGATCTTACTCTTTAACTAAAAGGTCTATCTCTGTAGGGATCCATCCCATAATGTTGTCAGACACCTAGAATAATAATCTGAGTCTGTCAGCGGCAACAACAGAACTTTTAGTGGCGATTGTTGGAACAGTGGATCCGAGGCGGTTGTGTAGTTGGTGTTTACCGGAGTGCCGGTGGGTGTACGGAGGTGTGTGTCCCAGGTTGTCTCCGATCAGAGGCTTCTTGGTCTTGATGACGTCTCGCTGGATCCGACGGTTGTGAAACCTCCTCTTCCTGAAGGGACAGGGGACAGTTAGCATCACGCTACAGAGGGAACATCTGACCAATCACACTTCTTCTCAGAAACTGACTCAGCAATGACAATTATTTTTTCCTCTGTGCGTCTGTGAGTGTGTGTCTCTCTGTGTGTGTGTGTGTCTTTGTGTGTGTGTATGAGTGAGTGTGTCTGTGTGTCTCTGTCTGTGTGTCTCTGGGAGTCAGTTTGTGTGTGTGAGTGAGTCTGTGTGTTTGTCTCTCTTTGTCTGAGTGTGTGTCTGTGGGTCTCTGTGTATGATGGTGTGTGTGTGTGTGTGTGTGTCTGTGTGTTGTTTGCTGTGTGTGTGTGTGTGTATGTGAGTCTGTGTGTATGAGTGAGTGAGTGACTGTGAGTCAGTGTGTGTGTGAGTGAGTCTGTGTGTTTGTCTCTCTTTGTCTGAGTGTGTGTCTGTGGGTCTCTGTGTATGATGGTGTGTGTGTGTGTGTGTCTGTGTGTTGTTTGCTGTGTGTGTGTGTGTGTGTATGTGAGTCTGTGTGTATGAGTGAGTGAGTGACTGTGAGTCAGTGTGTGTGTGAGTGAGTCTGTGTGTTTGTCTCTCTTTGTCTGAGTGTGTGTCTGTGGGTCTCTGTGTATGATGGTGTGTGTGTGTGTTTCTGTGTGTTTGCTGTGTGTGTCGGTGTATGTGAGTCTGTGTGTATGAGTGAGTGAGTGAGTGACTGTGAGTCAGTGTGTGTGTGTGTGTGTGTGTGTGAGTGAGTGAGTGTGTGAGTGAGTGACTCTGTGAGTCAGTGTGTGTGTGTGTGTGTGTGTGTGTGTGAGTGAGTCTGTGTCTCTGTGTGTGTGTGTGTGTGTGTGTGTGTGTGTGTGTGTGTGTGTGTGTGTGTGTGTGTGAGTGAGTGTGTGTGAGTGACTCTGTGAGTCAGTGTGTGTGTGTGTGTGTGTGCGTGTGAGTGAGTCTGTGTCTCTCTGTGTGTGTGTGTGTGTGTGTGTGTGTGTGTGTGTGTGTGTGTGTGTGTGTGTGTGTGTGTGTGTGTGTGTGTGTGTGTGAGTGTGAGTGTGTGTGTGTGTGTGTCTGAGTCAGTGTGTGTGTGAGAGTCAGTGTGTGTGTCTGTGTTCTTTCTGTTCACCAAATAAGATCCACTAAGATGATCAAATGGTGCTGCTGTTTATTCTAGCTGCTTCCAGAGCTCGTTGAGCCGAGTCTCACCAGGAGTTGCTGAGGATCCCCTTCATGCCTCCATAGTTCGGGTTTCCGTACTTCATGTAGTACCTGCTGCGGCGAGCGGCGCCCAGCTCCTTCTTATCATCTGGAGACAAAAAACACACAAAAACGCTCAATCAACCTTTACGTTTATTATTTATTACGCTTACAGACCAGCTTTCTTTCTCGGCCTGGAACAAATACTAAAGACGAACCACGTCTTACATAAACTCCTACTCCATATTACTAAATCTCATTTCAGTTATCGGATATTTTCACCATATATTAACGAGATAGCGGCCGGTGACCGGAATCGGCCGAGCTGCAGGTCAGTCTTACATATGCCATTTCATGCCGGTCAAATGTGTGTCTCTGTCTCTCTCTCTGTTATCTCTCTCTCTCTGTGTGTCTGTGTGTGTGTGTGTGTCTCTCTCTCTTGGTTATCTCTCTCTCTCTCTCTCTCTCTCTCTGTGTGTGTGTGTCTCTGTGTGTGTGTGTGTGTGTGTGTGTGTGTGTGTGTGTCTCTCTCTCTCTTGGTTATCTCTCTCTCTCTCTCTCTCTCTCTCTCTCTCTGTGTGTGTGTGTGTCTCTCTGTGTGTGTGTGTGTGTGTGTGTGTGTGTGTCTCTCTGTGTATGTGTCTCTCTGTGTGTGTGTGTGTGTCTCTCTCTCTGTTATCTCGCTCTCTCTGTGTGTGTGTGTGTGTGTGTGTGTGTGTCTCTCTCTCTCTCTCGGTTATCTCTCTCTCTCTCTGTGTGTGTGTGTGTGTGTCTCTCTCTCTCTCTCGGTTATCTCTCTCTCTCTGTGTGTGTGTGTGTGTGTGTGTGTGTGTGTCTCTCTTGGTTATCTCTCTCGCTCTCTGTGTGTGTGTGTCTCTGTGTGTGTGTATGTGTGTGTGTGTGTGGGTGTGTCTGTGTGTGTGTTTGTCTCTCTGTGTGTGTATGTGTGTGTGTGTGTGTGTCTCTCTGTGTGTGTGTGTGTGTCTCTCTGTGTGTGTGTGTGTCTCTCTCTGTTATCTCTCTCTCTGTGTGTGTGTGTTTGTGTGTGTGTCTCTCTCTCGGTTATCTCTCTCTCTCTGTGTGTGTGTCTCTGTGTGTGTGTGTATGTGTGTGTGTGTCTCTCTCTGTGTGTGTATGTGTGTGCGTGTCTCTCTGTGTGTGTCTCTCTGTGTGTGTGTGTCTCTGTGTGTGTGTGTGTCTCTGTGTGTGTGTGTGTCTCTCTCTCTGTTATCTCTCTCTCTCTGTGTGTGTGTGTCTCTCTCTCTCTCTCTCTCGGTTATTGGTGTCTCTCTCTCTGTGTGTGTGTGTGTGTGTGTGTCTCTCTCTCGGTTATCTCTCTCTCTGTGTGTGTGTGTCTCTGTGTGTGTGTGTGTGTCTCTCTCTTTCGGTTATCTCTCTCTCTGTGTGTGTGTGTGTGTGTGTGTGTGTGTGTGTGTCTCGCTCTCTCTTTCGGTTATCTCTCTCTCTCTGTGTGTGTGTGTGTGTGTGTGTGTGTGTGTGTCTCCCTCTGTGTGTCTCTCTCTTTTCCATGACTTTTTGGCAAATTTCCATGACTGTGTGTTCCTGAAAATATCAGTCGACATTCTCCAATAAGAATACCAATCAGTGTTAAAGTTGACCCTCAGAGGTTTAACTATAAATGTATGATAATGTATGTGGTTCATAGAGGGATTCATAAAATCTCTCCCCGAATACAACGCTGAAGTTAAGACAACGTGAAAATACATTTATTAATCACATGGTATTATGCTGTGTTTAAAAATAATTCCATGACTTTTCCAAAACCTTTCCAGGCCTGGAATTTGAAGGAAATGGTTCTAACATTGGTCTTTAGATGTGTGTGAATGTCCCACACCAAGAGTCATTTATATAGTTCTATTATATAGTGATCCATTATCTGGTCAACACATGTTATATTAAAGAAAAAGATAGAAAATACATGTGTGTGTTCGCTGTAAAGTGGTTAGAAAATATGAAATGGGAATCTGCTAAAATCTGTATCGGCCGGCCTAACTCAAAGAAAATCGGAATCGGCCAAGAAAGTTGTAATCGGTGCATCTCTAATATTAACACTACTTTGGGATCCTAAAGACTTTGGTGAACTCCTTTTAAAGCACCGAAACGATTCATACAACACATCATAATGTCAACGTTTTCAGCTTTAGCGCCAAATGATCTCGTCACACGTTGCTGCGGGACACATTTTGATCTCAAACACACACGTGGGATCAGTTATATACAAATACCCTAACCCTCCTGATGTCCTCGGGGGCTAGTCTGACCCATTCTCAAAGAGTTTCTACATCAGAACATTTGGGCTTCTTTCAACCAAAATGTAAAAACAAAGTACCGTGGATGGTTCCCTACGACGCTCTTGACAAGTTAAATAAATGATCAGTTCACTACTTTCATTGAATTTGGGCGTTTTATTAAATTGTATAGCGTGTAAATCAGTCCATCCAGAAAAAAGGCATAACAAGCCAAAGTATTTTTTCGCATTTTTATCCAAGTAAGCCGCACTTTCGCCACATAAATTGCAGATTTCAGGGCAAAATATGCGGGGCTTGCACGATTCCATAATCCTCGCATTTTCATTGCAAAAAAAAAAAAAAAAAAAAAAAGAATCACATAGAAAGGCAGAAAGATTAAAAATGTTAAGTTTACTTCACACAAGAGCAGCCATTTTCCCGTTTTCCATGGGAACGTTATGAAGTGATCTAGGGCTGCTCCCTCTTAGTCGATTTTTTACGATTTATGCTTATTCATGCTTAATTACTCATTTCCAAGAAACTTCTGAGCACATTCATGGTAAAGTGGTGCTTCTGCAGGATTAATTGTGGAGAAACTCAGTTTTACAGATGATTAATTAACTACATTTATATTGTGCTTTTCTAGTCTTAACCACCTCTCAAAGCTCACAGCTCTGTCAATTAAATCAACTAATCGATCAGTCGACTAAATCCTATAAGTGTTAGTCGACTAAGAATATCTTTAGTCGAGGACAGCCCTAAACTTAAGAAGACCCAACCATGTTTTGTGACGATGAAGAGGAGTCCCATGATTAGGGTTGGGTATCGTTTTTTGTTTTTTTTCGATTCCGGTGCTAAATCGATACTTTTAAAACGGTGCCGGTGCCTAAACGGTGCCTGAACCGGTACTTTTCAATAAAGTAAAAAAAAAAAAGAACAAGAAAAAAAATAACGGTAGTAAACAACAGTCAGTGACTTGTTTATTGCTAAGGCCATGGTCGAAATTAAAGATTTAATAATAACGCAATAACTATAACAATAACTTATTTCACCAGTAAATTGCTGTTGAACCCCAGATGGGAAAAGGGTATTTTACAATTACTGTGAATGCACCACGAGGCTACCTGTTTTAAGTGAATCTGTGTTGTTTAATTCCGACAATGGCAGCTGCAAGTGAACGCACCGTTAATTCCGACCATATAAACATCCTGTATATCTATGAATTGTTACATCC
>NC_041343.1:33130142-33135142 GCF_004354835.1 Perca flavescens | reverse complement strand
ACAAAGTCGACAGTTCACACACACGAGAGTGAGACAGACAGACAGACACACACACACACGAGAGAGAGAAACACACACACGTTTTGAGACCTTTAAGACCTTAAGTTTGCCATAAAACCTCCACAGCTCCAGAGACCCTGAAGCTGTCTAACTGGCGTCCCACATTCTGTTAACTCCTATTCAGACAACAGGCATTTAAATATAATTTAACTAAGTAAAATAGTGACTACACATATCCTGTTTAACATAAGGAAAGATAAACAACAGGTTATGGAGACCTGCACCAAAAACCTTCACTTCTACAGGCTTTAGCTAACATTATTTGTTTGTTATGAATACTGGAAGATACAGAGGAACTAGCTAGCTAGCTCGCTCTAAAACTGGATAAAATAAATAAAACTAAAATTGAGGAGTGATTCTGCGTATATCAGAATAGTCGAACATGTTTAATTATTTCTAAATACATGCGTTCTTTTGGGCATTTAATTTCCCATTTTCTGACTGGAGTTTTATGTTAACGCTCACTCCATACAAACACAGTAGCGTTAGCTAGCTAGCTACACCGAGAGGCTACCAGCAACAAGTGAATTAAATTTGGGGATTTAAAAAAAGGCCGAACTTATAAGTGATTCTGCGTGTATCAGAATCGTCAAACATTTTTAATCATTTTTAAAAACCTGCGTTCTTCTGGGCTTTTAAAACACTTAATTTCCAGTTCTCTGATTGGAGTTTGGTGTTAACGCTCACTCCATACAAACACGGTAACGTTAGCTAGCTAGCTAGCTACACGGAGAGGCTAGCAGCAACAAGTGAATTAAATAACAAACAAGTACAAACGTCTGCTTAACAAAGATGTTTAAAATGTAAAACTAGATCGAGTAAAGAGCAGTTAACCGTTGTTAACCGTTAGCCCGTAACGTAATGGCCACGGTGCTAGCAGCTAGTTCCCGGAGAGAGACAGAGAAGGAGCCGGGAGTCGAAGTTAGCACACGCCGACATATCGCGCGGTCCCGCCGGCCACAATCAAACGCCAGCCCCCGGTCTGACAAGGCCTCGCCCGAACACGTACCGGTAGCAGCTCCTTCAGGGAACGGTTAACGGAAATGTCCTCCGTCTCCAGCTCTCCCTCCTCCACTTCGACCTCCACCTCCATCGGTTCGGCTTCGCGGACATCTCTGTCCGAGTCGGAGTCGGAGTCCGATTCCGAGCGGTCCGAGCCGCTGTCTGATTTCACCGACACCCGTAAGCTACGCACTGCCGCCATGGCGCTAGCTAGCTGCGATCAACGGCCGTGTGTGCTGCTGCTGCGGTTGTTTTCTTAACCCGGCAATGGTTCTCTGTCCTCCCGGTTCTTCTCTGTTGGTGGTGGGGCGGAGGGCAGACGGTACGCCGGGGGGAAACAGCGCCACCTGGTGGTGGACGTCTTGTTTCTATCGTGTAATTCCTACATTTGAGGTATTCTCTTGTTTGTGTGCAATTTAATTTCCTGTAATATAATACGAGACTACTGTAAAGATTTACCGTAATCTACTTAATGTAGACTATGCTATTTTCTTTGTATTTTATCTTGTTTGTGTAAAATTGATTTTGAGTCAGTTTTTTTCCAGACAGAGATTGAAGTAGTAACACATGCAGGACAAAGCTGCAGATAACAACTAAAGAAACTGGTTTGTTGAGTTGGACTAACTCAGACTCTTTGTTTATATATGAAATATGTTTTATTTTCACCTTCAAATCTAGTTTTTCATGTTTACACACACACACACACACACACACACAACACACACAGAGACACAATCACACACACACACAGAAAACCACACACACACACACAGAGACACAGTCACACACACACACACACACACAGAGAGACAACCACACACACACACGCAAACAGACAAACACACACACTCACACAGACACACACACACAGAGACACAGTCACACACACACACACACACACACAGAGAGACAACCACACACACACACAAACACACACACGCAAACAGACAAACACAGACATGCACACAGACACACACACGCAAACAGACAAACACACACACGCATACAGACACACACACACAGACACACAGTCACATACACACACACACACACACACACACACACACAGACAACCACACACACACACACACACAGAGACAACCACACACACGCACACACACACACACATACAGAGAGACAACCAACCACACACACACACACACACACACACACACAAACAGACAAACACAGACACGCACACAGACACACACACACACACACACACACACACACACACACACACGCACAGACAGACACACGCACAGACACACACACACAGACAGAGACACACAGACAGAGACAGACACGCACACAACAAAAGAAGAAACACACAAAGTCTGGTCCTGAAGGAACTTTATAACTTGAGATCTTCACGATGCAGAACGTAGAACACAGACACACAGCGACATCTTTGTTTTTGAATGCTACATCTTCCCTCTCATCATCATCATCATCATCATCATCATCATCATCATCATCGCCCTTTCAAAATAAAGTATTACTCTTATTTTGCAACAACAACAACAACAACAAAAAACATTTTAAAAAAACAGAAATGTACACCTGAAATCAGAGGGAGAAGAGAATGAACAGATTTTGTGCTTTCAGTGCAACCCAGACAGTTCCAGTCCAGTCAGTGCTCTGCTCCAGACTGTGTTCTATATTTCATATATTTCATATATTCATGTTTACAACATCCACAGAGGAAGATCCTCAGAGCTTTGTGTCATTTTAGTGCAAAATATTCTTCAGTTTATGCATCAAACGGCAGTAGAGCTTCTGATTTTTGCAGGTTTGTTCAGCCCGACCTGTTGGTCACATTAACCTCACAATCTCCAGTCCAGTCCAGTCCAGTCCAGTTTAGTCCAGTCCAGTTAGTTTAGTCCAGTCCAGTTAGTTTAGTCCAGTCCAGTCCAGTTTAGTCCAGTCAGTCCAGTTTAGTCCAGTCCAGTCAAGTCCAGTTAGTTTAGTCCAGTTCAGTCCAGTCCAGTTAGTTTAGTCCAGTTAGTCCAGTCCAGTCCAATTTAGTCCAGTTAGTCCAGTCCAGTCCAGTCCAGTCTGGTGTAGTCCAGTCAAGTTTAGTCCAGTCCAGTTTAGGTCAGCGGTGGAACAAGTATTCAGATTACTAATTACAGATGTGTGTGTATCTGTATGTGTATGTGTGTGTGTCTGTGTGTGTGTGTGTGTATGTCTGTGTGTGTGTCTGTCTGTCTGTCTGTGGGGTGTGTCTGTGTATGTGCAGGAATATTAATGTGTAAAGTAAGTAGTAACTAAAGCTGGAACAGATGAATGTAGAGGAGTAACTAAAGTAACTAGTAACTAAAGCTGTAACAGATGAATGTAGTGGAGTAACTAAAGTAACTGGTAACTAAAGCTGTAACATGAATGTAGCGGAGTAACTAAAGTAACTAGTAACTAAAGCTGGAACAGATGAATATAGTGGAGTAGAAGTAGAAAGTGGCATGAAAAGAAAAAGACTCAAGTAAAGTACAAGTACCTCAACATTTGGACTCAAGTACAGACAGTACTGGAGTACATGTACTAGAGATGGTCCGATACCATTTTTTGCTTTCCGATACCGATTCTGATACCTGAACATGTGTATCGGCCGATACCGAGTACCGATCCGATACCAGTGTGTCATATATTTTATTATGTTTTAAAAACTGTATACTACTATCTCTGTATGGATGTGATATTATTTCTCAGGTTAAACTCTTCGTGAAACATGAACAAACAACAACAATGAATGCCCCAGAACTTTCTTTTATTGACCAGTTTGACAGTCGGTTATAACGGAAAAAGAACATAAATAAACTACTTTAACGTAGATTTTCTTTAGGGCTTTATTACGTGGTATCGGATCGGTGCATAAACTCCAGTACTTCCCGATAACGATACCAGCGTTTTAGGCAGTATCGGAGCCGATACCGATACTGGTATCGGACCATCTCTAACATGTACTTAGTTACTTTCCACCGCTGACAAACACTGTCGACTGAACATTTAAAATCAGAGGCTGATGGGTGTAAACGTATTTTTTTAGATGCAAAGAAATGACATTTCCAACATGTAGTCCGATCCAAACATGGTTCATGCAGACAGGGTTGAAGGACTCGGTGGCTGGAGATGGGTATTTCCTGCAGGTTAGATGTCCTAAAAGACCTTTAATAATTAATACCATAGCATAAACCAGTTCAAACTGGTATAAACTGGTTTAAATAAAAAAAGGGGTTTTGTTCTGCATACTTTACGACGGGGAACTGAAGCTGTTATGTCTGCGTTAACTCTTCAAAGCCAACAGACTCCTTTGATAAAAATAGTCACTTTTTACCTCTAATTTTAGACCCAACGGTAGAGAGTAGTATGTAGAGAGACAGCAGTAGAGAGTAGTATGTAGAGAGACAGCAGTAGAGAGTAGTATGTAGAGAGACAGCAGTAGAGAGTAGTATGTAGAGAGACAGCAGTAGAGAGTAGGATGTAGAGAGACAGCAGTAGAGAGTAGGATGTAGAGAGACAGCAGTAGAGAGTAGTATGTAGAGAGAGCAGTAGAGAGTAGTATGTAGAGAGACAACAGTAGAGAGTAGTATGTAGAGAGACAACAGTAGAGAGTAGTATGTAGAGAGACAACAGTAGAGAGTAGTATGTAGAGAGACAGCAGTAGAGAGTAGTATGTAGAGAGACAGCAGAGAGAGTAGTATGTAGAGAGACAGCAGAGAGTAGTATGTAGAGACAACAGTAGAGAGTAGTATGTAGAGAGAACAGTAGAGAGTAGTATGTAGAGAGACAGTAGTAGAGAGTAGTATGTAGAGAGACAGCAGTAGAGAGTAGTATGTAGAGAGACAACAGTAGAGAGTAGTATGTAGAGAGACAGCAGTAGAGAGTAGTATGTAGAGAGACAACAGTAGAGAGTAGTATGTAGAGAGACAACAGTAGAG
>NC_041343.1:33117642-33125142 GCF_004354835.1 Perca flavescens | reverse complement strand
ACACACACACACACACACAGACAACACACACACACACACACACACACACACACACACACACACACACACACACACACACACACACACACACACACACACACACACACACACACACACACACACACACACACACACACACACACACACACACACACACACACAGACACACACACACACACACACACACACACAGACACACACACACACACACACACACACACACACACACACACACACACACACACACACACACACACACACACACACACACACACACACACACACACACACACACACACACACACACACAGACACACACACACACACACACACACACACACACACACACACACACACACACACACACACACACACACACACACACACACACACACACACACACACACACACACACACACAGACACACACACACACACACACACACACACACACACACACACACACACACACACACACACACACACACACACACACACACACACACACACACACACACACACACACACACACACACACACACACACACACACACACACACACACACACACACACACACACACACACACACACACACACACACACACACACACACACACACACACACACACACACACACACACACACACACACACACACACACACACACACACACACACACACACACAGCTGTTAAAAACAAACTCCATAACAAACATCAAATGTAAATGGCATGTTTTTATATACCACTCTTCTAGTCTTAAAGGAGAATTCCGGCCAATTTTTACGTTAATCTTGATCGCTATAAATATGGACGTATGTACTTTCGATTGAAGAAACTTGCCCTGTCTCTATCCTGCCGGTAGCTAGCTAGCTCGCCCTGCTAGCTGCTAGCTGTTAGCTGCTAGCTGCCGTCTGTGATAAGTGCGTTCAGCCGAAATATCACACAGCAGCCCCGAGTGTATTCGTAGCATTTAATGATTTTTTTGTTTTTGTAGGATAAAAGCAGAGATTGATTTGGTAAATATGGATGATGCTCAAAGATTGAGATGGCTGTTCACATATGAAACATATAAATTGGCTAATTATTTAGATAAAGCCTGGGAGAAGAGGGAAAAAGCTCTTTATAGAGTGTAGATGAGAACTAGTTGTTTGTGTGTGGTATGTGTGTACGTGTATATACACGTATGTATGTGTATGTCTATATATTTGTATTCATGTATTTGTTCGAAGGATTTGTTTATGCAATGGGAAGATGTTTGTTGAAAAAGTGAATTTGTGGTGTCTTGTAATCCCATGTGGGATGGGCCAAGATGTTTGGCATGACACAGAAATAAAATATAACTAACTAACTAACTAACTAACTATATCCATTTTGTGTGTGATCGATCTGGTGTTGGTGAAAAGGAGCGTTGGCGGTGTGGTAGTTCCCTTAGCCGCCGCGCTTCATATCCTTCTTAGGGTTGTCTGTTGTCTGTTTCGGCCTAGCAAACTTTGTAGTTTTTTCCACATGCTGTTGCAACAACTAGTAACGTTAGAAAAACTACAACACCTCGCCGGATCTAGCTAGACCGGAAACACAACAACAGGTGTGGTGGCAAATTTTATTTTAACCATTTGTTTAATGATATTAACCATTGGTTTAATGGTTGTTTTATAACGCCACAAGATTTAGCTTCTTCGTGTGTAGATTCAAAAGGCTCCAAGTGAAATAGTTGGCAACCGTGAACTATAGCCTAGAGAGTTATTTAGTTTTACTAGCTTGAAGCTCCTCACATTGTTGACTTTTTGCTTAGATAGAAGTGGAGGAGGCCGATGACTGTTTACGACAGTGAGAACTACGTAGGTTTCTGTCTCCTGAGATAAAAGTGTTGTTTAGGCTAATGTTAAGAACAGAGAGCAGAGGGGAAGGTGAGACAATGGTTAATGATGTCCTCTTTTCAACTATGGCCATACTAAAAGACACATTTAGAAGGGTGGCTTAACAGAGGTCTTCACTATATGATGTTTGGATGTTTAGATTTTAGGTTAGAAAGACATTTTCAGATGTGCTGCGTGTACCTTTTGAAACTGTGTTTCTCCATTTGCAAATGTAAATAAATACTCAAAGACCAAACTTTGGTTTAATTCTCAAACAGTCGTTATTCGTTTTCATTGTATCATTGATATTTCTAAACGCTGCTGTATCATAGGAAAACTTCCACCACACAGGCACGCTGCACACACTGGTTTGGGCTTGGCGAGCCAGCCAGAGAGTAGCTAGCAGGCTAACGTTACGTTCTGAGTGGGTGGCGAGCGCCAGACGCCGAAATGGACGCCAATAAGATTCTGAATGGAAAGTTTACTTTTAAAAAGTTGTCAAATAGTTCCATTGACCAGACCAAAGTGATGTGTGTGTGTTTTGTCGTTGTGAACTGAGCTATCATCGCAGCACGTCCAGTCTGAAATTTAATTATATATTAGTGCTGATATAGTTAGATATTTACCGTATTTTCCGCGCTATAAGGCGCACCGGATTATAAGGCGCATAGAAAAGAAGATACTGCAGTCAAACGTTTGACTGGGGTTGCGTTATACATCCACTAGATGGAGCTGTGCTAAAGGTAATGTCAACAAAACAGTCAGATAAAGTCAAACTTTATTAAGTGTTCTGACAACTCCGTTCAGTCCCATGGTAACGTTGTTAATGTTAATGAATGTCATGCCCATATTGCATATCGATCTGCTCATTGGCTACAAAGATAGACGGGTCTTATAGCATTTAAATCTGTTGTCCTCGGCTTGTCCGCTTCCATTGGCCATATCAGAGGCAAACCTGAACGATTGGTTAATATGAGCTACCAATCGAAAGCTTAGAAGCTTGGGAATACGATGACGCCCACATTCGATCATGTAGCGAGCTGGGTTTCGCGTTTTTCCGTTGTGATTCGGCCAGAAACTTCAACATCGTGAGGCGAACAGATCGTTTTGGAATATAAAGCTCGGATATTACATTTCCAGGGACTCTTGTGGATTTATGAAAATCAAGTTTTGGGCAAAATACCACTTTGTTGCTGAAAGGACAACGAAAACAGGTACGGATGCTCTCTTCGACACCTGCGCAGATTACGGCTGAATTGTTTTATTTTCTGTTACTTTGTAACAGTTGTGTAACTGCTAGGCTATAAATCATCGTATGCTTTGTATGTGGGCTTAAATTAATCATTAGAGGCTAAGCTTTCAATTGGTGTGTCGCATGGCTGTATATATATATATATATATTTGGAAGATTGAATGCTTTAAAGTTATAAAAACGCGAATGAGTGCAAGTTTAATCGAGGTTACAGCGACGCAGTGTCCCGTCAACGTGACAGTGATCCTTGAGAGGTTGATCCATATATTAGGTGCTCCGGATTATAAGTCGTTTTTTGAGAAAATTAAAGGCTTTTAAGTGCGCCTTATAGTGCGGAAAATACGGTAGATCCAGCCCTACTTTTTACCTGTACATATATGTTTTCCAATGTGTTTAGACACAAAAAATGTAGTGTTTGACGCTCAAAAGGTTATAGTGTGTGCCCCCCCCATGTTGAAACCAAACCTACGCCCCTGACACACTACATAGACCTCTTCCACCCAAAAAAAAATCCCACTTTACACACTATAGCTAAAAATAAATGTGACATATAAATAAACAAGAGATGATCTGTGAGCCTCACCTCGGGGCTGATGTGTGCCAGACCCCCCCCACTCAGACTGGTGGGCAGGCCGGCCCCGCCCCTCGACATGGTCTCCATGGAGACGCTCCGCCCCCGCATCGCCCTCTGGTGGAGGAGAGAGAGAGAGAGAGAGAGAGAGAGAGAGACAGCGAGGTGATGTACGAAAGGTTTACGGGTCTGAGTAATGAAGCCAACGCTGACCAGTGCTGAAATATTCCTGTGTTACCGTGGAGTCAAAAATAAAAACTTTTTTTTTTTTTCAACATTTTGGTCGTCTTTTCCAAGTTTTTTGACGCGTTTTTAAAGCTCCCATATTCTGCTCATTGTCAGGTTCATAATTGTATTTTAGAGGTTGTACCAGAATAGGTTTACATGGTTTAATTATTAATAAATATTATTATTAAAAACACCATATTTTATTATTATTTTACATTGCTGCAGCTCCTCTTTTCACCCTGTGTTCAGGTCTCTGTTTTAGCTACAGAGTGAGACCTCTTTTCTTCTTCTTCTGTACTATCTTTGATTGCACTCGCACATGCTCAGTAGCTCAGATGTAGATCATGTCAGCTAGCTCCATAGACAGTAAAAGAAAGGCTGTTTCTCCGACTTCAGTCAGTTCCAAGGCAGGATTAGCTGGGAGACTTCTTCTAAACCAGGGAGCACATGGAAGTAGTTATTTTGGAGATTATGACAATGAGGTAGCATGCTAGCTCTAGCATGCTAACGGTAGCATGCTAACGGTTGCGGTTAGCCCCCTGGTTTCGGCTAAAGCCATACAGATGTTGACCAGCTCACCAGGAGACTGAAGGCAGGACACATTCAGAAACCAGATCTCACTCAGAACACCATGGATGGATTATTTCAAAGTGTGTATGCGTGTGGAAGCACCAGAGACACAAAATAAAGCCCCAAAATCACCAGAAAAAGGGATTTTTTCATAATATGGGCACTTTAAAAAAAGAGCTTTTGAAGCTTTTTCTGACATTTTGTCATTTTTTTAACAACCTTTAATAGATAAGTTTGAGTTGTTTTAACCCTTGTGGTGTCTTTCCGTTGACCACGCAACTTCATGAAATTTTGGGACGAAATCTTCCGTTTCGGTCCTGATGGTTTTGTCACTTTTTTCTGTGTTTTCATCGTCATCAAAGTTAACTCAAACATGTGTCTCATTCTAGAGGACCTCGTCAACCTAACCCAGTGTTTCTCAACGGGGGCGGTACCGCCCCCCAGGGGGCATTCAGAAGATGACGGGGGGCGTAAGAAGCAATATTTTGGAAAGGGGGGCATTGAGGTGCCCTTGGGGGGGGCGTTTGTTTGAAAGCTAGTTTAAACCAAAGATTCACAATAACAATACATGTTTACACTTAAACTACTAAAAAATCTGTGGTCTGCAACATTAAAAGCTGCCAGTTTACAGCACTGCGACTGGACGAGACGCTATCATAACTCTTCTTCTCTTCTGTCAGCTTTGTTTGGCGCAGCTCCGTGCTGCCTTCATGGAAACGGGACATCAGAGCATCGTCTTTAATGAGCTCTGTACTTCAGCGTGAAGCTCCGTTCAGATTTAAAAAAAAAGTTGTATTCTTTAACCCCCCCCCTACCCCAATGTAGCACAAGTAGACTTTATATTTCACAGTAACAGTTTTTCGTCAGATCGTTTATAGAACACAACGTTTCCTACTGCACCTGAAGGCATCTTCATTTCACGGAGAAAGAGAGAAAGAAAAGAGACGTGCGAGAGATATCGAATGTGCTTTGTTGTTTGGCAAACATTTAGCTGGTTCACAAACTCACGGGTAGTTGAGAGCTTGTGTTTGGTGTTTTAAAACTTTCTTATGGAAGCGATAGAGGAAGTGATGTCACTGTTTACTGTACGGGACTCACACACACCTCCACAAAACACAGCGCGATGTGGGGTTGCGTTTCTCCAAACGTTTTTTTCTGCTATGTACTCGCAAGACAGGCGATAGCAAACCTAGACTCTTCTAACCCAGACTCTTCTAACATAGACTCTTCTAACCTAGACTCTTCTAACCTAGACTCTTCTAACCAAGACTCTTCTAACATAGACTCTTCAAACCTAGACTCTTCTAACCTAGACTCTTCTAACCAAGACTCTTCTAACATAGACTCTTCTAACCTAGACTCTTCTAACATAGACTCTTCTAACATAGACTCTTCTAACCTAGACTCTTCTAACCAAGACTCTTCTAACATAGACTCTTCTAACCTAGACTCTTCTAACCTAGACTCTTCTAACATAGACTCTTCTAACATAGACTCTTCTAACCTAGACTCTTCTAACCAAGACTCTTCTAACATAGACTCTTCTAACCTAGACTCTTCTAACCTAGACTCTTCTAACATAGACTCTTCAAACCTAGACTCTTCTAACCAAGACTCTTCTAACATAGACTCTTCTACATAGACTCTTCTAACATAGACTCTTCTAACCTAGACTCTTCTAACATAGACTCTTCTAACCTAGACTCTTCTAACATAGACTCTTCTAACCTAGACTCTTCTAACCAAGACTCTTCTAACATAGACTCTTCTAACCTAGACTCTTCTAACCTAGACTCTTCTAACATAGACTCTTCTAACATAGACTCTTCTAACCTAGACTCTTCTAACCAAGACTCTTCTAACATAGACTCTTCTAACCTAGACTCTTCTAACCTAGACTCTTCTAACATAGACTCTTCAAACCTAGACTCTTCTAACCAAGACTCTTCTAACATAGACTCTTCTACATAGACTCTTCTAACATAGACTCTTCTAACCTAGACTCTTCTAACATAGACTCTTCTAACCTAGACTCTTCTAACATAGACTCTTCTAACCTAGACTCTTCTAACCAAGACTCTTCTAACATAGACTCTTCTAACCTAGACTCTTCTAACCAAGACTCTTCTAACATAGACTCTTCTAACCTAGACTCTTCTAACATAGACTCTTCTCACCTAGACTCTTCTAACATAGACTCTTCAAACCTAGACTCTTCTAACCTAGACTCTTCTAACCAAGACTCTTCTAACATAGACTCTTCTAACCAAGACTCTTCTAACATAGACTCTTCTAACCAAGACTCTTCTAACATAGACTCTTCTAACATAGACTCTTCAAACCTAGACTCTTCTAACCTAGACTCTTCTAACCAAGACTCTTCTAACATAGACTCTTCTAACCTAGACTCTTCTAACCTAGACTCTTCTAACATAGACTCTTCTAACATAGACTCTTCTAACCAAGACTCTTCTAACCTAGACTCTTCTAACATATACTCTTCTAACCAAAACTCTTCTAACATAGACTCTTCTAACCTAGACTCTTCTAACCAAGACTCTTCTAACATATACTCTTCTAACCAAGACTCTTCTAACATAGACTCTTCTAACCTAGACTCTTCTAGCCAAGACTCTTCTAACCTAGACTCTTCTAACATAGACTCTTCTAACATAGACGCTTCTAACATAGACGCTTCTAACCTAGACTCTTCTAACCTAGACTCTTCTAACCAAGACTCTTCAAACCTAGACTCTTCTAACCTAGACTCTTCTAACCAAGACTCTTCTAACATAGACTCTTCTAACCAAGACTCTTCAAACCTAGACTCTTCTAACCTAGACTCTTCTAACCTAGACTCTTCAAACATAGACTCTTCTAACCTAGACTCTTCTAACATAGACTCTTCTAACCTAGACTCTTCTAACATAGACTCTTCTAACCTAGACTCTTCTAACCTAGACTCTTCTAACCAAGACTCTTCAAACATAGACTCTTCTAACATAGACTCTTCAAACATAGA
>NC_041343.1:33107642-33112642 GCF_004354835.1 Perca flavescens | reverse complement strand
TGTAATAGTAATATAGCTGTAATAGTAATATAGCTGTAATAGTAATATAGCTGTAATAGTGATATAGCTGTAATAGTGATATAGCTGTAATAGTAGCTGTAATAGTGATATAGCTAATAGCTGTAATAGTGATATAGCTGTAATAGTGATATAGCTGTAATAGTAATATAGCTGTAATAGTGATATAGCTGTAATAGTATATAGCTGTAATAGTGATATAGCTGTAATAGTAATATAGCTGTAATAGTGATATAGCTGTAATAGTAATATAGCTGTAATAGTGATATAGCTAATAGTAGCTGTAATAGTAATATAGCTGTAATAGTAATATAGCTGTAATAGTAATATAGCTGTAATAGTGATATAGCTGTAATAGTAATATAGCTGTAATAGTAATATAGCTGTAATAGTAATATAGCTGTAATAGTAATATAGCTGTAATAGTAATATAGCTGTAATAGTAATATAGCTGTAATAGTAATATAGCTGTAATAGTAATATAGCTGTAATAGTAATATAGCTGTAATAGTAATATAGCTGTAATAGTAATATAGCTGTAATAGTGTAATAGTAATATAGCTGTAATAATATAGCTGTAATAGTGATATAGCTGTAATAGTAATATAACTGTAATAGTAATATAGCTGTAATAGTAATATAGCTAATATAGCTGTAATATATAGCTGAGCTCTTGGATCTATGTACTGAACTGGGTCCAGTAGAGAGGGTAACGCACCAGAACCAGGCCATCCCGGTCCAAATACAGGTCCTCGCCACTCTGGGTGAAACCAGCTGTTTCCAGAGGGAAATGTCAGACAGCTAAGTGTTTTTTAAAAATAAATATTATATATAATCTTCAACTTCATCACTAAGGCTTGTTTGGATATAATATATAGTTCTGTTAAATCTTATTATATACGTCTGGTATATCAAAACTGTCCCAGAGTACCGTAATGCTGCTGATTTGGGAGATTTTATGAATAAAGGTAGTCTATAGATCCGGTTTCCCAACGCTGTGCGACAACAGGCCGAAATTATAATTCAATTGGCAGCAATTCCCGAACGTCTGAGAGGTTTATTGTTTGTTTGTTTGTTCTCTCCGCCAGTCGTCATGATTCGGCATGTTTCGGTGTAACGAAGAACAGCTGCCAGGGTCATTAACATACTGATCAGCATTCACGAGGTGCTTTACGTCGACTATTTATGGTTAAAAATGGGCGTGTACAGGGCGGGATAAGAGGCTGATCCACCTACACACACTTGTAGTCAATCTGTGATTTATAAAGGGAACACTGCTTACAGGTGTGCGTACACACGGTTTTATAAATCTGACTTTTTTCCGGCGTACGCCATTTTGGGCTTTTGGGCGTACGTACACTTCTAGTAAGGATCCTACGCACAGTTTTATAAATGAGACCCCAGGTCATTTACATGGAGAAAAGTCACAAGTAGTGGTGGGCAGATCGAGGCTTCGTGAAACAATGAAACATTTGAAGCAAATGTGCCGTATTGTGTCGAGGCTTCGAAACAATCCGACACCCGTCTCAACGATGACACCTAGTGGTCACCTGCAGGCGTTGATCTGAAACAACCTTGACAACGAGCCATTAAAAAAATAATATATATTTTTGTAATATGTGAAGCTTGTAAGGCTTGTAGGCTCCTAACTGTTTCACGGATACTATCATCAAAACTTTCCCATAAACTGTCCTGTGTTTCTACTGGTGTTGATGTTGATTATGACGGGCCTGATGTTGACATTTGTGGCTCTGAATGAAAATGAAAAAAGAGCTTCTATCTATCTATCTATTAATGTGTCACTGTATGTATACTCTGTATGTCTCTAGCCTATCAGTCAATGTGTAAATTTAAATGTAAGCCTAAATATAACTAAACAAATCGCACCATAAATGTCACTTTATCACCAAAAATCCGCTATCTCAAAATCAAACTCCTGTCACAAAACCCAAGAGGTCAAGATGTATTGACTTCACTTTTATACAGATGTGTGATTGTGTGGTTTGTTCCAGACCCTGTCAATCAAACGCTGATTCGGCGGACCATGCCACCTGTCGAAACACTCGTGAAACACTCCGAAGCTTCATTTAGCCGTAGTCACGTGACGTGGGTGTTTTGAATCACGCTTCGCATCAGTGTTTCGAAACTCTGCGCTTCGGGATCTCGACAAAGCTTCGGAACGACACAAACACATTGCGAGGTACTTGTACTTCTTTACATGTACATGTGTGTGTGTCTTTTTACCTCGAGGCGGGCGAAGCGCTCGCTCTTGTAGCAGGCCAGCTCAGCGTTGATGAGCTTGGTGAGCAGGAACTCCCTGAACTCCGGACCCTGAACACACAAAGACCATCGTGAGGTGAGGACTCTACCCTGCAGACCTTTTGAGTCAGACCTCTCGTTTCCTCTCACCTTCGCCAGAACAGCTGGATTAGGGAGGGGGGGGCCGAACGCAGGTACGTCTTCTCGCGCTGTCACGGACACCTGTCAATCACACAACATCAGCGTTAGCACATTATTTCTGTAATAAACTTTTGGCTGGGTATTCCCCAACAGTATAAGGTTTAGGTGCAGCACCTGGCCCTGAATGAATGGAACTTAAAGGTCCCATGACATGGTGCACTTCGGATGCTTTTATATAGACCTTAGTGGTCCCCTAATACTGTATCTGAAGTCTCTTTTATATAGACCTTAGTGGTCCCCTAATACTGTATCTGAAGTCTCTTTTATATAGACCTTAGTGGTCCCCTAATACTGTATCTGAAGTCTCTTTTATATAGACCTTAGTGGTCCCCTAATACTGTATCTGAAGTCTCTTTTATATAGACCTTAGTGGTCCTCTAATACTGTATCTGAAGTCTCTTTTATATAGACCTTAATGGTCCCCTAATACTGTATCTGAAGTCTCTTTTATATAGACCTTAGTGGTCCCCTAATACTGTATCTGAAGTCTCTAACTAAAATACTTTCAACAGATCCAACGATTGCTGTTGGACTTCTTTAGCTTTAAGTTTTATCTTTAACATATAGGGCCCTATCTCGTCGTTTAAATAGTAAATGCACCAATTACAGGGAGGTGTGTTCAGGTGCATTCTGGGCGTGCTGGTCTTACAGGGAGGTGTGTTCAGGTGCATTCTGGGCGTGCTGGTCTTACAGGGAGGTGTGTTCAGGTGCATTCTGGGCGTATTTCTATCTTGAGGCAGTGGGAAGTGATCGCACCATTGACCAACAAAAACCTGGTCTAAAGTCAGTAACGCAGCATTTCATTGTTATTTTTTACAGAGCATTAGTAAAATGCTCCTAGGCTCGTGCACAGCAGCATGCACACTATGCTTGTTACACACACACACACACACACACACACACACACACACACACACACACACACACACACACACACACACACACACACACACACACACACATGCAGAAGATTACAAATAAAAATATTAAGGTGTAAATCCTCCATCATAACAGCAATGCTCCAAGGTCCAAACGCGCCTGGCTTTTAAAGGGAATGGGAGATGATCTCTGATTGGTTGTTGAATGGGAGATGATCTCTGATTGGTTGTTGAATGGGAGATGATCTCTGATTGGTTGATTGCATTTTACGCCCAAAACAAACCTCTGATTAACGAAGACACTAATAACAACCCTCTAGGACCAGGCGCCCGGCACACAGACACTTTTTACCACCGTCAAACTAGCAAAAGTGGATTTTGGACACGCCCTAAACACACCTGCACCAGGTGCTTTATGCCGTGCGCTCGGATCGTTGAAATAGGGCCCTTTGAGAGTTATTTTTGTATTATCTGCTTTAGCTTTTCCAACGTTTTAGACACAGATATGGAGCTAATAATGGTCCAAAATGATGTGGAAAAGAGGCTTAATATTCCCAGTCAGGGAAACCTGAAATGCTTTTTGGTGTTTTTAGTTTTTTAAATAATATGTCTTGTTGTCTACAAATAATATGTCTTGTTGTCCCAGCGTTAAAACAGGAAGTGAACCACGTTCTCACCTTGTAGGAGCCGCGCTCCTCGGCCTGAACCACGATGAAAGCGTGCAGGAAGTTGGATGCGATCATGTCAGGGACGAACGGCGTGGCCTCTTCCTGGAACACCACCGCCACAATGTCATTTCCTATGTGGCGTTTCCTCTGGAGCTGAAGGAGAACTTTGCTGTCATCCTATACCAGCTCACAATGAAGGTGATGTCATCCTATACCAGCTCTGATAACTAGTGTCTGATGGGAACAACAATCTGTGAAACTGGTCCAGTATTAAACCAGAACCGAGCTGTAATGTATCCCTGCAGGACTAATGTTCAGCAGCAGTTAGAGTCCACTAAAAGTTCTGGTTTTACCCACCAGACTCCATGTAAATAATCAGGACTTTTATCCGCGTAAAACCCACTTCATTCAAAGTGGGCAAAAACTAAATAAAACTATCAAAAAGCCGTCTTGGTTCATCTTTCCACTGTTCCAACAATCACCACTCTGGTTTGGTTGAAATAAACCCTTAATTCACACATTTACATGTGGAGATATGATGGATTTATACACACTAAATGTCCTGATTATTTACATTGAGTCTGGTGGAGATATGCTGGCTCTATACACACTAAAAGTCATGATTATTTACATGGAGTCTGGTGGAGATATGCTGGCTCTATACACGCTAAAAGTCCTGATTATTTACATGGAGTCTGGTGGAGATATGCTGGCTCTATACACGCTTAAAAGTCCTGATTATTTACATGGAGTCTGGTGGAGATATGCTGGCTCTATACACGCTAAAAGTCCTGATTATTTACATGGAGTCTGGTGGAGATATGCTGTCTCTATACACGCTAAAAGTCCTGATTATTTACATGGAGTCTGGTGGAGTTTGGTGATGGTGATTTTGGGGCTGTTTCATGTTAAACTAAAAGGATCTCACTCTTTAACTAAAAGGTCTATCGCTGTAGGGATAGGTGTGTGTGTGTGT
>NC_041343.1:33085336-33089642 GCF_004354835.1 Perca flavescens | reverse complement strand
CTGTCTTTCAGCAGTCTGTCCTTCCACACCATGTCCTTCCTCTCACTCAGCGTCTTATTGTGGGTGGCCAGAACACAGTTCCTATACAGACCTTTCCCAGTCTGCATATGGAGATCAGCACCTCGTGGTGTATGTTGTGCTGGTGAGTCAGTGTTATTAATAAAAAAACAAGATCTGGAAAAGGGTCTCCAGGAACGGGGATTTCTGTCCCATTAAAATAGTCCCGCAGCATCTCTGTTTCTCCACTGTCCAGTCTGGTAATCCACTCGCTCAGGATGGTTCTGGTGTGGCGGGCCGACCTCAGGCCCAGCAGAGAAAGCCACCGCCTCTGTGTTCAGGAAACCAGGACCTGCAGCCTCCACGATTCCCTTCAACTTGGTCACTCCAGCCCTCATCAGCCTCTCCGTGAGTCCAGGTCTGCTGCCATCCTTGAGATCCAGCCGGGCCCCCACACCAGAGGCTCCTCCAGGAGCCAGAACAGAGATGCTGCAGGTTCCAGTCTGGTCCATTTAAAACGTGTCCATACTTTAAAAAGTCCTTGGTAAAACGAAGGCAAGTCACACAAAGAGATAAAACCGCAGTCTACTAAAAACAAAGAAACATCAAAACCCAGACCTGCAACCCCCCTTAAAATGGTGCTGGCTACGGGCCTCCAGACGACATCATCGTTATCATATAAAAACCTCTGTACAAACTGTAGTCTAAAAGCAGCAGTCCGGCTCTCCAAGTCCACCAAACCCTGCCCTCCCTCCTCCTTCGGCAGATATAAAACACACTTTGGGATCCAGTGCATCATATCCCAAAAAAAATTTAAAATAATCGACTGTATTGTTTTTAAAAGACCAGCTGGGGGCTCCATACATTTCAACTTGTGCCAGAGGCTGGATGCCACCAAGTTGTTTATGATGAGCACCCTTCCTCTGTACGACATGTGGGGAAGCAGCCACCTCCATTTTCCCAACGTCCCCTCCACCTTTTCAATGACTCCTTCCCAATTTTTATCCATAGTTCTCTGGTCCCCCAGATAAACCCCCAGGTACTTTAACCCCCCCCTCTTCCAGGTCAACCCCCCAGGAAGCAGAGGGAGGCCTCCAGCCCAGCTCCCTACTGCCAGGGCTTCACTTTTGGCCCAGTTTACTTTAGCAGCAGAAAGTTGCTGAAACGTCTGAACAATACGTCCTAAAATATCCACATCTTTTGATTTTTAATAAAAACTATGATGTCGCTCGTGAGGCTGATACAGTAAAAGGTGTAGTAAAACCAGGTAAAAACAGGCCAGTGATGCCACAGCGGACATTATGCAGCATGGGTTCAATGGATAAGGCGTACAACATCCCAGACATTGAGCAGCCTTGTCTTATCCCCTGGTTACCTTGAAGGGTTTACACAAACCTCCATTAATCTTCAGCACACTCTCAATGTTCTCGTACATTACCTTTATCTTGGCGATGAAACCAGGGCTGAGGCCGAACCTCTCCAGAACTTTCCACAGGTAACGGTGCTCAACCCGGTCAAACGCCTTTTCCTGGTCCAAAGAAACCAGACCAGTGTCTACGCCCAATGAACCAGAGACTGTCAAAATATCCCGAATTAGTGACACATTGTCAACAATGGACCTGCCGGGCACACAGTATGTTTGTGTCCTATGAATGACCCGTCCAATACCAGTTTCAGCCTGGATGCCAGGACTTTAGACAGCATCTTGTAGTCTGCACACAACAGAGACCGGCCTCCAGTTTTTAATATCCTGTAGGTCCCCTTTCTTCGGGAGGAGGGTCAGCACTGCCCTCCTGCAACTCTGCGGAAGGAACAACTATTAAAACTTTCTATAAAAACATCTAAAATGTCTGTTTTATTACGTCCCAGAAAGTTTTGTAAAACTCAGGAGGGAGACCATCAATCCCAGGGGCCTTTCCCCCCTGCATGCTTTGTAAAGCTCTAGACACCTCCTGCTCCGTCAGGGGCCCCTCCAGCTCCACATTGTCGTCCCCAGACAACGTGGGTAGGTCTCTGCAGAACCTGTTAAAAGCCTCGTCATCCTCTGTGTCCTCTGTGCTGTAGAGGTCTGCGTAGAACTCCACAGCTCTCTGTCGGATCTGTGATGCTGTCGTTAACGGCTGTCCTCCTGCTGATCTCAGAGCATGGATCATCCGGCTCTGGCCATTCTTCTTCTCCAAACTAAAAAAGAACTTAGTTGGAGAGTCCATTAAAGCAGTAGTCTGGAACCTGGACCGGATCAGTGCCCCCTGTGCTCTCATGCCCAGCAGGTCTGCCAAGATGGCTTTTTTAGACTTGAGGTCTTCAATACAGCCTCGATTTCCTGTGGACTCTGCAGAACTCTGCATGTCCACTATAGATATCTCCAGATCGTTCATAGACTTGGTAATGTCTCGAGAAACATTGAGAGTGTACTGCTGACAAAGCTGCCTGATTTCAACCTTCCCAATGTCCCACCACTGCCTCAGCGAACTAAAATCTCTCCTTCTATCTCTAAAACCTTTCCAAAAAAAAATAAAAACATCCCTAAAATGTGCATCTAAAAGCAAAGCCGTGTTAAAATGCCAATCGCAGATCTGGGTTTAATATTGGCAATATAAACATCACAATACACATATGCATGATCAGAAAAACCGACAGGCAATATTCTACACCCTTTAAAAACATTAAAATGGTGCTTAAAACAATAAAACCTGTCTAATCTAGCCATAGTCAACCTGTTGTCCCTGCTGTGGACCCATGTGTACTGCCTCTGCTGTGCATGTCTGTCTCTCCAGACGTCTGAGAGACTATGTGTCTCCATCAGCCGCTGCATAGCTTGTTTAGAGGCAGCATGTGGTTCATTATGGTTCCGATCTAAAACATCATCATGTGTACAGTTAAAATCCCTCCCAAAAATAAAAACCCTCTGGTTCACACTCACTTAAAACCGTACTGAGTTCATTTAAAAAAGAACTCTATCAGGTCCTGAGTTTGGAGCGTATCGTTTATAAAAACCAGATTAAAAACTTCATACTGGGCTCTGACTACTAAAAGTCGGCCCTTTATTCTTTCATCGACAGTGTGGGACTTTGGTAGAAAGTTTCTTGCAAATAGGATTGCTACTCCTCCGCTGATGCTGCTAAGATGACTTAAAACCACCCCCCCATCCCATTCCCTCCTCCAGTCTGTCTCATTTAAAAAGTGTCGCTGTGCGTTCTTTGCAACATTGCAATATTTACTCCTTTAAGTTTTAAAAACTCAAAAAGGCAAGCCCTCTTCTTCACATCTCTGCCACCGTTAATATTAAGAGTAGAGATTTTAAAATTACTCATCATGTCAGATGTGAGGAGAGACACACACAAAAAAAATGACACAAAAATGAATACCAACAACAAACGGACGGACCTATTCTTCCTCACTGTCTCCATCATTTAAAAGCTCTAGTTTGATCCTCTGAAACAGTTTCTTCAACCTATAAAACTCTGGTAGAGTGAAGCCTCTCTCACCTCTAAGGTGCATTTGATCTCGTATTGAGATCAATAAAACATTTTTGTTCTCAAAATAGTCTTCAAGGTTTATGTTTTTACTATTTTTAGTTTTCTGGAGGAACTGTCTGATTATGTCTACCTGGTACAGGTCTCCCTGCACCGACCCAACAGAGACCTGGGAGTCAGTCAGAGGCTGACTGATTACACTACATTCCTCTTCCTCCTCATCTTCTTCCATTTCTAACTCCTCTTTCTCTTCCTCCTCCACCTCTTCTTCCTCCTCTTCCTCCTCTCCTTCCTCCTCCTCTCTCACTGCCATTTTTTTGGCGTGAGAACCCTTATTCCTAATGTCCTTTTTTTTTTTTTTCTTTTCCTTGCAGACAATTTTAGAACTTTGTCATTTTCACCCAAAACAACCTCATCCCTCCTCTCTGGGTCAGCTGCTGCTACTGCAGGGACAGTCAGCTCAGCCTCAGCTGATTCATCCATCACACCTGTCTGTTCCCTACACACACCTGTCTGTTCCCTTGTCCCTACACACACCTGTCTGTTCCCTACACACACCCCTCACCCGATTTTTTTTTTCCTTTTCCTTTTTCTTCACCCACAGCACATTCCCCAGTCACACACACACTTCCATCACCCACTCCATTCACACAAACACCAAGTGTATTTACATTACTCACCCCGTGCGTCTGGTCGGGCACGTCGTCATCACCACACCGCAGTGCAGCACGCGGAGCGGGCATCGGCCGCTCGGCCGCGGCAGCCGGCCCCGAGGCAGCAGCCCCCCCCGGTACCCCCGGGGAAGAGGGGGCCGGCCCCGCCCCGGCACCAGC
>NC_041343.1:33067836-33075336 GCF_004354835.1 Perca flavescens | reverse complement strand
CGTTAGGACTTGTTAGGACTTGTTAGGACTTGTTAGGACTTGTGAGGATTTGTTAGGACTTGTTAGGAATTGTTAGGCATCGTTAGGACTTGTTAGGACTTGTGAGGATTTTTTAGGACTTGTTAGGAATTGTTAGGCATCGTTAGGACTTGTTAGGAATTGTTAGGCATCGTTAGGACTTGTTAGGACTTGTTAGGACTTGTTAGGACTTGTTAGGAATTGTTAGGCATCGTTAGGACTTGTTAGGACTTGTGAGGATTTTTTAGGACTTGTTAGGAATTGTTAGGCATCGTTAGGACTTGTTAGGAATTGTTAGGCATCGTTAGGACTTGTTAGGACTTGCTAGGGATCGTTAGGACTTGTTAGGACTTGTGAGGATTTGTTAGGACTTGTTAGGACTTGTGAGGATTTTTTAGGACTTGTTAGGAATTGTTAGGCATCGTTAGGACTTGTTAGGACTTGTTAGGACTTGTGAGGATTTTTTAGGACTTGTTAGGAATTGTTAGGAATTGTTAGGCATCGTTAGGACTTGTTAGGACTTGTTAGGACTTGTGAGGATTTTTTAGGACTTGTTAGGAATTGTTAGGCATCGTTAGGACTTGTTAGGACTTGTTAGGACTTGTGAGGATTTGTTAGGACTTGTTAGGACTTGTTAGGACTTGTGAGGATTTTTTAGGACTTGTTAGGAATTGTTAGGCATCGTTAGGACTTGTTAGGAATTGTTAGGCATCGTTAGGACTTGTTAGGAATTGTTAGGCATCGTTAGGACTTGTTAGGAATTGTTAGGCATCGTTAGGACTTGTTAGGAATTGTTAGGCATCGTTAGGACTTGTTAGGGATCGTTAGGACTTGTTAGGAATTGTTAGGCATCGTTAGGACTTGTTAGGAATTGTTAGGCATCGTTAGGACTTGTTAGGAATTGTTAGGCATCGTTAGGACTTGTTAGGGATCGTTAGGACTTGTTAGGACTTGTGAGGACTTGTTAGGAATCGTTAGAACTTGTTAGGAATCGTTAGGACTGGTTAGTGTTGAGTAAAATAAAGTTGTAACAGTGCTGATATTAATGTAATGTATGTTTTATGTTTTAAGTAATAAATTGTATGCTGTAACCAGGTTATGAAAATAGGAATGAAACTATTTGACAGAAAAGAATAGGTCCAGACTGATCTTATTATCACAATCACCACCTTTTGTTTCTGTAATTTATATGTAAAGACAGATCCTTTCTCTCCCCCTCTCTTCCTGTTTCTGGTTAAATGAGATTAGGTTAAAACCAACTATTATCATATAAAGAGAAACCTTTTGCCACACAGCAGGAAATAAACTTCTGCCTCTATCAGTCTCCAACCCCCTGGTACTGTAGTCTGGGTTAGGACAATACAATGTTAATTCCGGTAAACTTGTAAGGACTCGACATCTGCATGTTAGATCCTATTGATCTGTGGGTACAAATGACCCCCAGGGAGCAGAATTTAGAGCATGTTCTTCCTAATTGGAAGGCGAAGAAAACCAATAAGACGCATCCAACCTGTCACCATGCCAACAAAGAGCCTATGAGGAAGGCTCTTACTCACGAAGGAGAAAAGTAACCGCCCCTGGGATTGGAGGAATAAAGCAGGGGGCAACGGGATTCGGGGCAAAAAAAATAGATCACGGGAACTTTAGGGTTAAGCAACTATTTTCAAAGCCCGCTGCAGCGTAATTCTCTGTATTTTGACTTATCATTTTTATTAATAAATCTTTGTGTTAACCTTTCAATTGGACCAAGCCTCTCCTTCTTCAGAGATTCTGAAACACGTATTTCTCAACATTAGGACTTGTTAAGAATCGTTAGGAATCGTTAGGACTCGTTAGGAATCGTTAGGACTTGTTAGGACTCGTTAGGAATCGTTAGGACTCATTAGGACTTGTTAGGAATCGTTAGTACTTGTTAGGACTCATTAGGACTTGTTAGAAATCGTTAGTACTTGTTAGGAATCGTTAGGACTTGTTAGGACTTGTTAGGAATCGTAAGCACTTGTAAGGAATCGTTACGACTTGTTAGGACTTGTTAGAACTTGTTAGGACTTAAAAGTTAAAAAGAGGAAAAATTTGAAGTTTTCCGGTTCGATTCCCGATTGGAACATGTTGCCACATTACAGCATTTATAAAGACTATTCACATTCTGTTATTACCATATGACTTTCGCATCTCCATCGTCTTAGTTTGCACAGGCTTTGTAAAAAAAAAAAATACCCATCCGCTGCGAGCAGGGTTCGAACCTGCGCGGGGAGACCCCATTGGATTTCAAGTCCAACGCCTTAACCACTCGGCCATCGCAGCTTACGTCACAGTAACTTTCAACCATACTATTTGTCATATCCAATCCCCGTGGCTCTTTAGATAAAGTGGAACTTTAGCAAACTAATACCGTCTGCTGCTGATTTTACGTTTTTAGCTGCCGTTAAAAACACTTTACTTACGGTTTGGAGTCCGTCATCGAGCACCGTACCGGATGGCTCTCCCGTTTCAGACGTTGACCGCTGAAATAAAGTTGAATCCTGGTATATCGACACTACATATCGACACTATGAGCCAGCAGAACATCTCACTAACCGTTCAAGAGTATTCACGTCGATGTCAGGTCGGTGTGAAACAACAGAAACACGACTAAGTCCGATGTAATGTCTATAAATCCAACTAAACTCCATGTAAAACCGCCGACAGTCATAGCAGACGTCGATGAGCGTGCTGTTTGGCTGATTGTTTAGCTCAACACTACTACTGGTGGCCGGGAGCGGTATTACAACAATACAGTAGTAATCTTTTTATTTCTATGGTAGTAACACTGACTGTTGCAATTTAATAAAAGAGACTGGTAACCATAAGATATATCTATGCTTGTAACAAACCATGTTGTATTTATTCTCTATTCTATGACTACTCTGGCATTAACACTGCATTTAGTATGTACTTTTCAACTAATATTCTTATTGATTTATACTATTATTGCTTTTCGACACAAAATGGGCTGTAGGTTTATGTTTTAATTTCTTTTTTTCGTCGTAATATTGCATGAAAACAGCCGTCATATTTTGGGAGAACATTTTTTTTACTATTTATAAAAAGAAAAGTCGTAATATTTTAAGAAAAGGAAGTTGGAATATTTCACAAATATTTTTTATTTTAATAAAAAAACGTCGATTCATATTTACAGAACACTTGGTGCAACAGCATTTGGTGTACATACATAGATATGATGTCTGACGGGCCGTGACAAATTTGGTGCTATTTGGCCAATAGGTGGCGCTGTAGCAGCATCATTTAACTATTAATGAAGGAATCTCTCTATGAGTCTATGAATGTATGATTGTCATTTGCATATCTCAAAGACTGTTTATTCAATCAATTTTACATTTGGCAGGTGTATTACTTAGGACCAAAGGACGCGCAGAATCGAGCATGAAGTCCATTGGATGGGCGGTTCTCGAGAAAGCTACAAGCAGATAGCAAGAAACCAGGCAGTCCGCCAACTACAAACAGGCACATCCCGCACGGGAACTGTTTATAAAAGTATTAGAGCTTAACTAATTAACTAATCGTAATCTTAGCACCACAACCTGCAAGGTCACAGATAAATACAGGTTTTCGGACCGAGTACTGCATCGTGTGGGGATGTAGCTCAGTGGTAGAGCGCATGCTTCGCATGTATGAGGCCCCGGGTTCAATCCCCGGCATCTCCACTCTTTTACCGTTTCTGTTCCGCAGCGTTACCGATCACGTCACGGTGTAAACTCAATCATTATGAAGTATTATCCGTGTAACAACGATTAAACAAGTGGGCGAAGTTTTGACCATTGAGACACTTTTTCGGACAATTTTTTTTGCTTTTTGACATCTTTTGTCACCTTTTTTGCTGCCCTTTGTCGCCTTATTCACTTCCTTTTGTCGCCTTTTTCGCTGCCTTTTGTCGCCTTTTTCGCTGCCTTTTGTCACCTCTTTTTCTGCCTTTTGTCGCCTTTTTTGCTGCCTTTTGTCGCCTTTTTCGCTGCCTTTTTGTCGTCTTTTTGCTGCCTTTTGTCACCTTTTTAGCTACCTTTTTCGCTGCCTTTTTTGTCGACTTTTTGTCGACTTCTCACTGCCTTAAATTAATAAGTAGTTCATTTAAAATTTACTGAGGGTCAAAGTAGTTACTTAGTTAATTTTTAACAGCAAGAGGAGGTTTACTTTTTGATATTTATACTTATTTAATATCGTATTTATACTTATTATACACATTTAATTAAAGTACAGGTCTTTGTGATTTAACAAAAAAACAAAAACGTTTTTCAAAAAAGCGACAAAAACTTAAAAAAAAAAAAAAAAAAAAAGCCTCCAAACAACATTGGAGAGCTTTTTTATTTAGGCTACTTAACTCAGTAACGGATGCGATTTAAAATGTAGCAAAGTACAAAAACTTACTTAGTGAAAGTAAAATTAAATTACATATTTAAAAAAAATAATATATATATTTTAAAAAGTACTTTAAAAGTACAAGTACACAAAAAACTACTCAATTACAGTAACGTGAGTAATTGTAATTTGTTACTTTGTATGTGTGTGTGTCTGTGTGTCCTTGTGTCCGTGCGTGTCTGTGTATGTCTGCTTAATAACACGTAGTTAAGACGCAAGGCCCGTTTGTCACTGTAATAATAACCTCCAACGCTTTTATTTTGAAGTTTCGACGTCTAAACCGGATATGGTTGTCCGTTTTAGCTTTTATGTCTCAGGGTAAAACGGAATTTTGATATATTTATACTTTGTGAAAAATATATCCGATTCTAGCTCATATCATTGTTGACTGATCTTGATATGTTTTTTTTTTTTATATATATATATTTTACAAATAATTATATTTTTGTATTCATTGTTTGGATTAATATGTTGTAATATTGTTTACATGCGTCTTTCTGTTTTTAACAATAAAAGTAATGTTTTTAAATTAGTATGATAAGAGATATTGATAAGTTATAATATCTGAATTTAGTTTCCTGTGGGTGAATTAGTAAAAGAAAATAATTACTGGTTCCACTGGGGCTCGAACCCAGGACCTTCTGCGTGTAAAGCAGACGTGATAACCGCTACACTATGGAACCTGATGCCATGAAAGGTTGTGTTTCTTCTTAAATACCTTTATATATACTTTGGTTTATCAGGTTTTTACCTGCTACTACAAGGTTTAAGGTTGCTACAATAATCTCGCGAGATCAAGGCGGCCGCAGGTTTGAGACCCAGGCAGTGCCGTTGCTCTCCACTGACTGCAAGACCCAGGCGGACCCAGGGGCATGCTGGGAAACGCTGGCGGCCTCTCAGCTGATTGGTTCAGAATCGACTCAACATGATGACGTTTTATATAAACTTTGTATTGATTTGGAGGGGATTTTAACCTTTTAGCCTATTAGCTGTTGGTATCAGCTTAGACGTTTTTATAAATGGGACCATTTTAGCATGTAGCTCTATAGTAGAAAATACAGACAAAATACATATATGTAACATCTTTATGTGTCGACACGTTCTGGTCTAAAGATAAATGTACGGCTACCTCAAATACAGTTTGTGAACCACTGGAGGGATCCTACTGTATGGACTATTCACAAAACAGCTGTGTGAAAGCACAGAAACACTGCAGCTGTCAACCCGGACAATATATTAGCCAAAAAGGTTAGTTCATTGTGTTGACTTTGAGATTCAAATACCTTAAATACCTTAAATTCGAAATACCTTAATAAACTTAAGAAGAGTCTGAGAAGAGAAGAGACAGTCATTTTTTCTGAAATATGAAAAGCTCGTGAAAGATTATATTTTGGGACTTGAAACAAAGTAATGTTGTATAGTATATAATAATAATGTATTTCTAACTGTCTGCTTCAAAAATGTCAACAATCAAATAGTTTTTTAAATCCACTGAAAGGACTACATTGAATGTAAAGATGTCATAGAACACATTGTTCTCTTCACAATATGTAAACTGAACTTATATCATTTGTACAGGAACAGCATTAAGGGCCACTGAGTGCTCTGACTGCAGCGATGGAACATTTTCCAATGGGACATTAGTAAGTCAAGCATGGGATCAGACATGGACACCAGCATGGTCCTGTTCAAATGTCCCTCTATCATTCCAGATGTCAATCCTTGAATCTTCAGCAGATAAAATGCTTCAACCGACGCTGAATGTGGAGAACAAAGATCAGGAGCTGAGATCGGCATCGTTGTGGGGGGGGGGGGCTTGTGACCTGTTTAATCGTAATTGCAATAGCTCTGTTATTTTTCGTCTGGCGGAAAGACACAGGTATGATTGGCATTTAGACTATTAAAACATTTATGTTTTTAATACATATTATTTATTGAATCATTATGTTGATGATTGAGGTGCTTTTCATTGGTAATGTCTTATTACAGAAAGAAAAGGGAATTCCCAACAGGTATGTTCTTTACTGTTATTACTCAGTCCATGTTACTGTATGTACAGTAGAACGTAGAAATGATCTTAGCAGTAGTACTAATTAAATTATATTACATTTTTATCAGTTCTTTGAAAACCAACATCCACCTGAAGAAAAGGAAGAGCTGGAGGTAAGACAGTAGTGAATTCTTCATTTCAATTTTCATGTCACTACAAATATATATAATATGTTTCTGTTTAAACTCAATTTATTTCTCTTATTTCTCTCCTCAGGTTGTGTAAACACAGAGACACTTCCTCGGTCACTGCAGAGGAAAGATCCAGGATCAATGAAATCCAGTTGGATGCTGGCACATATGTACGATGAACATAAATTAAAATTAAAATAAATACATCACAAGACAATAACAGACATTTAAATACAACAACATTCACATTCATATACACGCACTCACTAACAATGCTCCCACAAACCTAATCCCTTCCCTTTAGCCCATACCATAATCAAAGTCAATCAGTGAACCATCTGCGAAAATGCAAATACAGGAACAAGGTATAAATATATTTATGCACTTCACATGCACTTCTGAGCCTGTCAGCGGCAACAACAAGCACTTTGTGAAGGTTACTACAAGCTGGACTGTTGTTCCCATCACGAAAACATAGGAAAATAGGTTGAAAAAAAATGGTAGTTACCCTTTAATAAGCACAACCTAAGTCTTCCGCAAAGCTAGAAAAACACTGCATATATTCATATGTGTATATATATATATATATATATATATATATATATATATATATATATGTGTGTGTGTATATGTATGCTTTTGTGGTAGGCTACTTGCAGGAGACATTCAACAGGAAGGAGGCGTTTTGGTGTGTTGGTGGGCGGTGCATGTGTGTGTGTGTGTGTGTGTGTGTGTGTGTGTGTGTGTGTGTGTGTGTGTGTGTGTGTGTGTGTGTGTGTGTGTGTGTGTGTGTGTGTGTGTGTGTGGGCGGGCATTAAATAAAGAGAAGTGCACTTGGAGCTGCCCACAACACATCCACAGCTCTGACAGGAGAGGAGGCGCCTCGCT
>NC_041343.1:33047836-33062836 GCF_004354835.1 Perca flavescens | reverse complement strand
TGTAAGACCAGCACGCCCAGAATGCACCTGAACACACCTCCCCGTAAGACCAGCACGCCCAGAATGCACCTGAACACACCTCCCCGTAAGACCAGCACGCCCAGAATGCACCTGAACACACCTCCCGTAAGACCAGCACGCCCAGAATGCACCTGAACACACCTCCCTGTAAGACCAGCACGCCCAGAATGCACCTGAACACACCTCCCCGTAAGACCAGCACGCCCAGAATGCACCTGAACACACCTCCCCGTAAGACCAGCACGCCCAGAATTCACCTGAACACACCTCCCTGTAAGACCAGCACGCCCAGAATGCACCTGAACACACCTCCCTGTAAGACCAGCACGCCCAGAATGCACCTGAACACACCTCCCGAAGACCAGCACGCCCAGAATGCACCTGAACACACCTCCCGTAAGACCAGCACGCCCAGAATGCACCTGAACACACCTCCCCCGTAAGACCAGCACGCCCAGAATGCACCTGAACACACCTCCCGTAAGACCAGCACGCCCAGAATGCACCTGAACACACCTCCCGTAAGACCAGCACGCCCAGAATGCACCTGAACACACCTCCCGTAAGACCAGCACGCCCAGAATTCACCTGAACACACCTCCCGTAAGACCAGCACGCCCAGAATGCACCTGAACACACCTCCCGTAAGACCAGCACGCCCAGAATGCACCTGAACACACCTCCCGTAAGACCAGCACGCCCAGAATGCACCTGAACACACCTCCCGTAAGACCAGCACGCCCAGAATGCACCTGAACACACCTCCCCGTAAGACCAGCACGCCCAGAATTCACCTGAACACACCTCCCTGTAAGACCAGCACGCCCAGAATGCACCTGAACACACCTCCCTGTAAGACCAGCACGCCCAGAATGCACCTGAACACACCTCCCTGTAAGACCAGCACGCCCAGAATGCACCTGAACACACCTCCCTGTAAGACCAGCACGCCCAGAATGCACCTGAACACACCTCCCTGTAAGACCAGCACGCCCAGAATGCACCTGAACACACCTCCCTGTAAGACCAGCACGCCTAGAATGCACCTGAACACACCTCCCTGTAAGACCAGCACGCCCAGAATGCACCTGAACACACCTCCCTGTAAGACCAGCACGCCCAGAATGCACCTGAACACACCTCCCTGTAAGACCAGCACGCCCAGAATGCACCTGAACACACCTCCCTGTAAGACCAGCACGCCCAGAATGCACCTGAACACACCTCCCTGTAAGACCAGCACGCCCAGAATGCACCTGAACACACCTCCCTGTAAGACCAGCACGCCCAGAATGCACCTGAACACACCTCCCTGTAAGACCAGCACGCCCAGAATGCACCTGAACACACCTCCCTGTAAGACCAGCACGCCCAGAATGCACCTGAACACACCTCCCTGTAAGACCAGCACGCCTAGAATGCACCTGAACACACCTCCCTGTAAGACCAGCACGCCCAGAATGCACCTGAACACACCTCCTGTAAGACCAGCACGCCCAGAATGCACCTGAACACACCTCCCTGTAAGACCAGCACGCCCAGAATGCACCTGAACACACCTGCGTTGGTCTTAAACTAACAAAGACACTTGTGTCGGGCGTTGCGCTGCGCCGGGTTGCAGGATAGGGCCATGAGTTTGCAGCATTAAAAGCTCTGGGAAGTTGAAACTGGGAGGAGAAGTGTGTGTGTTGCAGAAAATATTCAAAGGACGATCTGTTCCTTGTGTCCCGACAGTCACGTGCGGTTCGGGTCCGGGCCAGCGGTCCTTTTGGTCGTCTGCTTCTGGTCCGGCTTCGCCTGGAGGCTCGGAACGGTTTCCCCAACCTGGACTGGCACTGCAGCCGGGTGGAGGTCCGCGGGCTGGCCGACGGGCCGGAGACAGATCCAGAAGTGTTCCTGTGTGACCGATGGCTGAGACCAGCAGATGGCGACGTGGAGCTGTGGAGCGGAAAGTGTAAGTAGAGAAGAAGATAGTCTCACACTGCTGCACATAGAAACCAAGGGGGGGTGGTGAGCTTCGCTTCAGAACGCGAACCTCCTATGGCGCCATTTTGTTGCTACCAAGCCATCAGCTCCCGTTAGCATCCCATTGACTCCCATTCATTCTGACGTCACTTTGACAGAGAATAACTTTACATCTGAAGCGTTTAAAGACTCTATTTCTCCATTGTTTATTTCTAAAGAAACACAACAATGTATAAAAGGCTCCATTACCTTGTAGCTCATGTTATGGCTCCGTAGCAGAACGCTTTTATAACAATAGGCTAACGATTGGGTCATAACCACGAGACTTACTGTCACACAGTAGAGGAATTACCGTATAGTACAGGAGAAGCTCACAGGCAGTTTGGACTTCCATTATCTGTTTAGGTTTAATTACTAATGTTAACTATCATGTTAGTGATCAGTAATTAGCCTGTGTCTATGTTATCTCCTTACATATACCTACACTCTCCGTCTCTGTAAGATTGGGAATGATTGAGATTTCTCTCTCACAGCTACCAGAAGACTTCACACTTTCAGACACGTTGCTCACGTCACATTCTCTCAGTTGGAGGCTGCTCAGTAAAGCAAGAGATCACCGGAAAAGTGCTTCTAATATCCTTCACTGGTCTCCGTCCAGAGCAACGGGGTCTATTGGTCCATTATATACTGTCTATGATAGAAACTGAAAGAAATGGACACAGCGACCCCTTAGACTTAGACCCCCTTAAGTCAATTAAAGTCACTTTTCCGGTGCTGGCTGAGCGTTACTGAGCAGTCTCCAACTGAGCTTGAAGACAACAGTACAGGCCAAAAGATAGGATACACCTTCTCATTCAATGTCTTTCCTTTTTATTTTCATGACTATTTACATTGTAGATTCTCACTGAAGGCATCAAAACTATGAATGAACACATATGGAATTATGTACTTAACAAAAAAGTGTGAAATAACTGAAAACATGTCTTATATTTTAGATTCTTCAAAGTAGCCACCCTTTGCTTTTTTTATTAATAAGGGAAATAATTCCACTAATTAACCCTGACAAGGCACACCTGTGAAGGTAAAACCATTTCAGGTGACTACCTCATGAAGCTCATTGAGAGAACACCAAGGGTTTGCAGAGTTATCAAAAAAAGCAAAGGGTGGCTACTTTGAAGAATCTAAAATATAAGACATGTTTTCAGTTATTTCACACTTTTTTGTTAAGTACATAATTCCATATGTGTTCATTCATAGTTTTGATGCCTTCAGTGAGAATCTACAATGTAAATAGTCATCAAAATAAAAAGGAAACGCATTGAATGAGAAGGTGTGTCCAAACCTTTGGCCTGTACTGTAGATGTGACGTGAGCAACGTGTCTGAAAGTGTGAAGTCTTCTGGTAGCTGTGAGAGAGAAATCTCAATCATTCCCAATCTCACAGAGACGGAGAGTGTAGGTATATGTAAGGAGATAACATAGACACAGGCTAATTACTGATCGCTAACATGCTAGTTAACATTAGTAATTAAACCTAAACAGATAATGGAAGTCCAAACTGCCTGTGAGCTTCTCCTGTACTATACGGTAAGTCCTCTACTGTGTGACAGTAAGTCTCGTGGTTATGACCCAATCGTTAGCCTATTTTTATAAAAGCGTCTCCTACAGAGCCATAACGTGAGCTACAAGGTAATGGAGCCTTTTATACATTGTTGTGTTTGTTTAGAAATAATAATCGGACAAATAGAGTCTTTAAACGGTTCAGATGTAAAGTTATTCTCTGTCAAAGTGACGTCAAAATGAATGGGAGTCAATGGGATGCTAACGGGAGGTGATGGCTTGGTAGCCTAAACTCTCCCCATAAGAGGTACGCTTTCAGGATGCTCGCTTGACCCCCCTTGATACTGCATGCAAAAAAATCTTAAAAAGATATTCAATATTCTGTATACATCAAATAACCAAATGGGACATGGTCTCCTGGGTGAAAGGCATGTGTCCTGCGCTCTTATACTTCCTATGGCTGTTCCTAGTGGGATGCACTTCCAACAATGTAAAGAACCCAGAACTTAAGTTTTTATAAAGCTGCCAAAGACCAAAGTGGATACAGAAGTAGGGATTCACCGAATCCAGATTTTTGGGGTCCGTCCGAATACCGAATCCCCTGGTTGAGATTGTGCTGACTCCTCCCATCCTCAGTCCATGAACCCAGTAAACACATGAATGAAGTAAACAGGGACTGTCCTTCCTTTGCCGTACCTGAAGTTGCTGCATTCTGGCTGCTGTCTGGAGATTCCTTCGTGCACAACTCGTATTCTTTCAGATGTTTCAGACCAAATGTTGTAACAGAGGCCATGTTGTGTATAGTTTAGGGTCCTCGCCACCACCAGACCAATCAGCATTGAACATGTAGCTGGACTTGAATGGCCTTCTTTTGACTGAAAGTACTGCCAAACAACAACAACCTTTTCTGCTTAGCAGTTCCATTTCCACTTTCTCACAGCCTGCTGATAATGTCTTTGGGGCATTTTAGGCCTTTAATTGATAGGACAGCTGTAGACATGAAAGAGGAGAGAGAGGGGGGAATGACACACAGCAAAGGGCCACAAGTCGGAGTCCAACCCGGGCCCGCTGGGTTGAGGAGTAAACTTCTGTATAAGGGTACCCGCTCTACCAACTGAGCTATCCGGGAACACTGTGTAGAAATATTATATTAACAAAATGTTAATGTGCTCGTTGCAAAAGAGCTGCGTTAGTCATTGAGGAAGTGGTTAAAAGTAGGGAGAGCAGGGTATGTTGTTACACTATTCACACTGTCTAACATTTACTGAGCACCATACAACACAATGGTATAAATGTCATACCAAATGAAAGAAGGAAGTCATAGGAACACATGCTGTATTCATAACATTTTCATATCTTATCTCATTACAGAGTTGTAGACTGTTGAATAGAGAATGTGCACTTGTGATAATGTGCCCTATCGGCGGGTAACTTGTCACACTAGATTATCTAAAAATAAGAACACAAATACTTATTTGTGAATATTGATTTTAATTTTTAAATTCAAACCAGAACTGGAAATATAATCAATCATGCCTAGAGAATCTCGAAAAACAATACACATTTCAATCAAAACACATTAAGTGGAAAGGCCACTTTACTTTGAGCTTTAAAGCTCTCATATTCTGCTCATTTTCAGGTTCATAATTGTATTTTGAGGTTGTACCAGAATAGGTTTACATGGTTTAATTATCAAAAAACACGATATTTTTGTTGTACTGCACATTGCTGCAGCTCCTCTTTTCACCCGGTGTTCAGGTCTCTGTTTTAGCTACAGAATGAGACCTCTTTTCTTATTCTGTACTATCTTTGTTGGCAGTCGCACATGCTCAGTAGCTAGGTAAGGACTACATGCTCAGTAGCTAGGTAAGACTACATGCTCAGTAGCTAGGTAAGACTACATGCTCAGTAGCTAGGTAAGACTACATGCTCAGTAGCTAGGTAAGACTACATGCTCAGTAGCTAGGTAAGACTACATGCTCAGTAGCTAGGTAAGGACTACATGCTCAGTAGCTAGGTAAGGACTACATGCTCAGTAGCTAGGTAAGACTACATGCTCAGTAGCTAGGTAAGGACTACATGCTCAGTAGCTAGGTAAGGACTACATGCTCAGTAGCTAGGTAAGACTACATGCTCAGTAGCTAGGTAAGGACTACATGCTCAGTAGCTAGGTAAGACTACATGCTCAGTAGCTAGGTAAGGACTACATGCTCAGTAACTAGGTAAGACTACATGCTCAGTAGCTAGGTAAGACTACATGCTCAGTAGCTAGGTAAGGACTACATGCTCAGTAGCTAGGTAAGACTACATGCTCAGTAGCTAGGTAAGGACTACATGCTCAGTAGCTAGGTAAGACTACATGCTCAGTAGCTAGGTAAGACTACATGCTCAGTAGCTAGGTAAGGACTACATGCTCAGTAGCTAGGTAAGACTACATGCTCAGTAGCTAGGTAAGGACTACATGCTCAGTAACTAGGTAAGACTACATGCTCAGTAGCTAGGTAAGACTACATGCTCAGTAGCTAGGTAAGACTACATGCTCAGTAGCTAGGTAAGGACTACATGCTCAGTAGCTAGGTAAGGACTACATGCTCAGTAGCTAGGTAAAGACTATATGAGCTAGCTAGCTGTTTCTCCAACTTCAGTCAGTACAAGGCAGGATTAGCCGGGAGACTTCTTCTAAACGTGCCGTAGAAAGCCGTGCAGATATTGACCAGCTCACCAGGAGACTGAAGGCAGGACACATTCAGAAACCGTGCCTCACTCAGAACACCATGGATGTTTTTTTCCCCAAGTTTGTATGCGTGTGCAAGCACCAAAGGCACAAAATAACACCCCAAATCCCCAAAAAAGTGATTTTTTTTTTTCATAATATGGGCACTTTAAACTCTAGTGTTGTCTGGCTTGCACATAGATTCATGATAACTGAATTGAATGCTGCAGATAACTTGCTGATAACTAAATTTGTTAAACCTCTGAACTAAACAGATGCCCTGGCCTGTATTTGACTAATCAGACTCATCTTCAGAGTCACATTTCTGGCACACATAAATTGCCTCACCTAAGGTGAAAGCATCATGGGCCCATTTTTTGTATTTTACACATTTTACCCAGGTCTCTTTTGGACAACTGTTTGAAAATGGCTCCACACAGACGAGGCAGAAGCACTCTTCATCATCTGATGATGACTGAGTGATGATATAATTGTTCTTATTTTAGCTGCCTTGTTCTTCATAGGTCCAGATTTGCTTCCCTTTCTTTTGAAACAGATTTTTTCTAGATTGAGCCTTATTCTTTTCTATTCCTAGTTGCTGCTTCACTGGCGTGTCAGTAAGAATTGCTGATTTGCGTCGTTTTCTTCCTTTGCCGGCTGGTTTTCGGGGGCCAGCTTTTGGATATGGCCGGATGTCCTCTCGAGTTCGTGGCCGGCTGTCAGCAATAGCATTGCTGGGTAAGAGTGAGCTAGTAATAGCAGAAGCATGTCTGGGCATTCTAGGCTGAGCAGAGTTGGTGCTGAGGCCTGGCTGAGCAGAGTTGGTGCTGGGGCCTGGCTGAGCAGAGTTTAAGTAAGCCTTTAAACCACTCTTTGCTGGCCTTTTTGTTTTCTGCCCAAAAAGGTGCGAACCTCCGCTGGTGTGCCACAGCCAACTGGTAGGCAAGCCTTCTGAACTCACTTGGTGACAGACCAAAATAAATGTCAGCTGACCTAGTAATATACTCAACAAGCTGCTTGTCCAAATCAGGTGAAAAAAATCTACCGTGGCCATTGTATAACCAACCATTATTGTTGGCATGGCTGTCTCTGGTAATCTTTTGATAATACCGAGTCAGTGTATGGTAATTTATGTCAAAATCCTTTGCTGTATTTCTGATTGATTTGTTTTGCAACTTTACCTGCCTTTGTTTGTGATTAAAGTCAAATGAAATACATCTTCATGAGAGCAAAGTTAAAATACATAGAGATCAGTGATCGTATACAAAGTTTGAGAGCTTCTAACTTTAGTTGATGTTTTACTTTATAGCTTTACTTTATTGTTGTAAACATTTTATATAGAGGAGACGTTCTTCTTATGTATTAATGTTACCGTTATTCCTCCACAGTGTGTTTGCTGAAGGACGAGACAGAAGAGAAGCTGAAGCAGCAGCGACTCAGACAGCTGCAGAATCAACAGAAACTCATCAGGTAAAAGCATAAACAGCCCCGACAAAAGGTAGCACAACAGTTATTTAAACTGGAAGCCTTTTTATTACCACCAGTTTACAGACACGTCACTGCTGATTGGGTTGCATCTCTGACACACCCGCCAAAACGAGAGAAAACTAACCTCAGAGCCCGTTTCACACAGTTTCGAGGGAACATTTTAGACCCTTTTTTAGGGGGGCTCAAACTAGTGCCTCAAGTTAGAGTTTGCGAACTTGTCTGTTACGCTCGGACAGGCAAAAGTGACCCAAATCTGATTTTTTTTTTTTTTTTTTATCAATATTTTTCACCAGAGCAGGGGGAATGAGAGGGGGTAACAGAGCAGGGGGAATGAGAGGGGAAATCGCCAGAGCCGGGGAATTAGAGGCAGGGGGAATGAGAGGGGGAAACACCAGAGTAGGGGGAATGACAGGCAGGGGAATGAGAGGGGGAAACACCAGAGTAGGGGGAATGAGAAGGAGCGCCAGAGCAGGGCGAATGAGAGGGGGAAACACCAGAGTAGGGGGAATGAGAGGCAGGGGGAATGAGAGGGGGAACCGCCAGAGCAGGGGGAATGAGAGGGGAAAACACCTAAGCAGGGGGAATGAGAGGGGGAAAACACCAGAGCAGAGGGAATGAGAAACAGGGGGAATGAGTGGGGGAAACAGAGCAGGGGGAATGAGAGGGGGAAACGCCAGAGCAGGGGGAATGAGAGGGGGGAAACGTAGCAGAAGATATTCCTTTTTAAACCAAAACGTAGCGATGCAAATGTAGCCCTTAAGAACCTTGTGACCTTAGTGGCCAACTGGGAAACAACAGATTTTGCCATCTGGTAACAGATGTTTTTTGAGGCAGAACAGTTTGTCCAGAAGCTACAGACGCACCAACAAAGTCTTTCTGGTTCTTAAGATCTCCGTTCTCTTCGTGTGTCATCGTTGCAGATGGCGTAAGTTTGTCGAGGGCGCCCCTCAGTGTGTTGACGTGAGCAGTGTGTCAGAACTCGGGCCGAACCTCAGCTACACACACACCAGGTGAAGTCTCGCACTCTACTTCTTGGTTCTGACTGAAGTAGACCGACTCGGGACATGACTTGTGTTTGTTTTCTTTGTCTTCAGTCCGCCCACTAACCTGCACTACCTGAAAGGCTTCGCTGGCCGAGAGGAGGCCTGGGAGAGTTTCACAAAGCTGGAGACGGTTTTCGCCCACAGCGGACACCAGAACGACATCGCCAGTAAGAAACAAAACCAAGAAACATATAGGACCCTATCTCAGAGTCCTATCATGCACCGACACAAGTGTCTTTGCTAGTTTAAGACCGACGCAAGTTGTTAATTTCCCGTCCTGCGCCCACGTCGTTTAAACGTCGTTTACACCTGCACCCATCTGTGCTCGTCTTACAGGGAGGTGTGTTCAGGTGCATTCTGGGCGTGCTGGTCTTACAGGGAGGTGTGTTCAGGTGCATTCTGGGCGTGCTGGTCTTACAGGGAGGTGTGTTCAGGTGCATTCTGGGCGTGCTGGTCTCACAGGGAGGTGTGTTCAGGTGCATTCTGAGCGTGCTGGTCTTACAGGGAGGTGTGTTCAGGTGCATTCTGGGCGTGCTGGTCTTACAGGGAGGTGTGTTCAGGTGCATTCTGAGCGTGCTGGTCTTACAGGGAGGTGTGTTCAGGTGCATTCTGGGCGTGCTGGTCTTACAGGGAGGTGTGTTCAGGTGCATTCTGGGCGTGCTGGTCTTACAGGGAGGTGTGTTCAGGTGCATTCTGGGCGTGCTGGTCTCACAGGGAGGTGTGTTCAGGTGCATTCTGGGCGTGCTGGTCTTACAGGGAGGTGTGTTCAGGTGCATTCTGGGAGTATTGCTATCTTGAGGCAGCAGGAAGTGATCGCTCCATTGACCAACAAAAACCTGGTCTAAAGTCAATGGGCCTCATTCACCAACCGTTCTTACGAAGAAATGTGTTCTTAAACCTTTCTTACGCACTTTTTTTACGAAGATTCTGGCATTCACTAATGTTTTCTTAACTTGGATTTGTTCTTAGCTAAGAACAAAATCTACGAACACTGAAAAGCACTATTACGCAACATTTGAATGATGTCAATTTGCTCCAAATGATTGCTTACTGCATTTTATTCAATTCTATAGTCGTTTACAATGATAGTATTGTATTGTAATGTGTTTCTGATCATTTGTTGATAAAAAATCATATTATTCATAAAAGAAACTAACACTTCAATTTACATCAGCAATTAAACTGATTAAATCCTGCGTTATTTGCTGATTGATCGCTATTTATAGGGCCCAAATGCAGTGGTGGAATGTAACAAAGTACAAATTCTTCGTAACTGTACTTAAGTACATTTTTCACGTATCTGTACTTTACTTAAGTATAATCAATAGTGCATACTTTTGACTTTTACTTTGTTACATTTTGCAGCAATTATCTATACTTTCTACTCCACTACATTTCTACAATGTTCCGTAACATTTTCCGATCAGTTTCCCCCCCTCCGCCAAAACGTCTTCCTGACTTCCGTTTGTCTCACCAGTGAAGTTTGGTTGCCGTAGATACTGTATATATGGGTTGCCGTAGATACTGTATATATGGGTTGCAGTAGATACTGTATATATGGGTTGCCGTAGATACTGTATATATGGGTTGCAGTAGATACTGTATATATGGGTTGCCGTAGATACTGTATATATGGGTTGCTGTAGATACTGTATATATGGGTTGCAGTAGATACTGTATATAGGGGTTGCAGTAGATACTGTATATATGGGTTGCCGTAGATACTGTATATATGGGTTGCCGTAGATACTGTATATATGGGTTGCAGTAGATACTGTATATATGGGTTGCGTATAGATACTGTATATATGGGTTGCCGTAGATACTGTATATATGGGTTGCAGTAGATACTGTATATATGGGTTGCAGTAGATACTGTATATATGGGTTGCAGTAGATACTGTATATATGGGTTGCAGTAGATACTGTATATATGGGTTGCCGTAGATACTGTATATATGGGTTGCAGTAGATACTGTATATATGGGTTGCAGTAGATACTGTATATATGGGTTGCCGTAGATACTGTATATATGGGTTGCCGTAGATACTGTATATATGGGTTGCCGTAGATACTGTATATATGGGTTGCAGTAGATACTGTATATATGGGTTGCAGTAGATACTGTATATATGGGTTGCAGTAGATACTGTATATAGGGGTTGCAGTAGATACTGTATATATGGGTTGCAGTAGATACTGTATATATGGGTTGCCGTAGATACTGTATATAGGGGTTGCAGTAGATACTGTATATATGGGTTGCAGTAGATACTGTATATATGGGTTGCCGTAGATACTGTATATATGGGTTGCCGTAGATACTGTATATATGGGTTGCCTCGGTAATACAGCCTCCGGTAAAAGTGAAAATGAAAACGTTTGTTTTTATTATTTTAAATCATAGTTGCTATATCTATTTCTCTCCACAGCGTCGTTTACTCCTCCGCCAGGCTGCGTAAGACGCGTTCATATCTTATTTATTTGGCTGGACCTCCTCACATCATCTCCCCATGTCCGCTGCTTCACACTTTATTTGCTTACTTGCACGGTTAAAGAAAATGAAATACATCCATGAATAAAACCAACCGCATTCTGATTCTAACAACACATTTCCGTTTCATGGTTAGGAACTTTTCTTAAAAGCCAGGCCTTGTTTGTGGTTGTGGACACCTTCTACTTTTACTAACGTAAATATGTCTCTGGTTATTTGTACTTTTATTGAAGTACTGAGATTCAGTACTTCCTCCACCGCGGCTCCGACAAGCTCCGACAACCTGTCTCCCAGGAGGTGCACAGGAAGTGTCATGTCCTTATATGGGAATTTTTGGGGCGTTTTCTTATGCTAATTAGGAACAACTGGCACGCGCTTTCAGTTATGAAGACGTGGGATTCATCAATCCTAAGAACAAAGGTGCGAACAAATCTGCTGTTTAAGAACACGTCATGAATCCTGCGTAGACTTTTCTTAGGAACCTTCTTAAGAACATATTTAGGAGAAAACTTAGGAAGATATTGGTGAATGAGGCCCAATAACGCAGCATTTCATTGTTATTTTAACAGAGCATTAGTAAAATGCTCCTAGGCTCGTGCACAGCGCGTGCACACTTTGCTTGTCACACACACACACACACACACACACACACACACACACACACACACACACACACACGTGCAGAAGATTACTAATAATAATATTAGGGTGTAAATCCTCCATCATAACAGCAATGCTCCAAGGTCCAAACGTGCCTGGCTTTTAAAGGGAATGGGAGATGATCTCTGATTGGTTAATGAATGCGAGATGATCTCTGATTGGTTGATTACGCCCAAAACACACCTCTGATTAATGAAGACAATAAGAACAACCCTTTAGGACCACGCTCCCTAAACACACCTTACTTAAATCTTTAAAATAGGGCCCAGAAACTGAATCGCATCCAACGTTATCTATCTAGAACAACTTAATCAGAGTCAGAAGAGCACTGACCAAAACATGTTTTTTTGGACTTTTCCACCTTAAATTTGACAGAACAGCTAAGTGAAAGCGGGGAAGACATGCAGGAAATCATCATAGGTCGGATTTGAACCCTGGACCTTCTGCATCGAGGCATAAACCTCTCCGTATACATGCGCCTGCTCTACCCGCTGAGCCAACCCGGCCACTGCAGAAGCTTTTTAATCCAGCCTGGAACTACAGTGTCTTTGTACACTAAAAATTCCATAATTATGAATCCATAAATCACCTTACGTAATGTTAGATATCTCTGCAACCTGTCAAGCTAGCGTCGTTCTGATTGCTATGCAGGGAAGCTAACACCTTGGCCTTTCCAAAGATGGCTTCTGTGTGATTGAAGGCCTTCCAGAAGATTTTTAAATCCAGCCTGGAACTTCAGTGTATTTTTCGGAGACTTTGCACAGTAATCCCAGAATGATGAATTTGCGACTGAGCTGTTATTTAGTTTTAGCATTTTTTATGAAAAGGTATTATTTGACTGCCAGCCATGACTCCCAGCATGTTGTGAGGTGACCAATCAGAGTTCCTGACTACCTTCTTCTTCTTTGGTGTTTTCATCTGCAATGCTGCAGACGCTGCCACTTTTCCTCACTGTATGTAATGTATGAACTTCTTGACTTGCCCACACCATATATAAGAAGACAGATTCATTGGTTGCACTTTGTCTTTAAGTGTGTTCATTTCAATTATCCTATTTATCTAAAACAGTTTTTGGTTCCTTTTTCTTCCACTCATCATTTAAGACATACTGTACAGCTTTTCTTTTCAGCACCTCATGTCTCTAAGTCTAGATCAAAAAATGCTTTTATGTTTAAAGTACATGTAGACTTTAATTCTCTCCAGTTGTATCTCATTATTCACTCTTCTTTTCTTATTGAACCACTTAATTTCACTGTCTTTCTACAGTAACGTTTGGCTATATGTTGATGTATCATTATTCCCTGTTATTTATTATGTTGTAATTGTAGGCTCTGTGTGTGTGTTTTGTTTTTGTGTGTGTTATTGTATCGGTTTCTTTTTTGTTTTGTTTATTATGTTTGTATGTTTTTTGTTGTATTTTGTTCAGGACCCCCTCGAAAACGAGATGGTACATCTCAAGGGGTTATCCTTAGTTTAGTTTAGTTTAGTTTATTTGTTTATTTGAGCAGTTATCATTCTGCTCAAAGGGAGTGGGTAGAAGCAAAAGAGCTTATAAGCGCCCCCCCCATAAAATAATACAATCAAATTTCTCATTTCACAATAGTACAAAAAAACATATTACAAAACAACACAACGAAACAATATCAAACAAGCAATATAACAATCAAAACAAACACAAAACAGAACAAAAATGGATTATATACACTTCCAATGGTAGAAATACTCCTAATGGCTAATCATTTCTTCGTCTTTATACTTGTCAAAAATCTTTTTGTTTGTGTCTATATTTAAAAAGGTTGATATTTGGACATTGTTTCATCTCCATCTCCAACTTATTCCACAATAATCCTAATAAAAGAATTTCTTCCAACTGTGTTACTTCGCTGCTACACGAACTAAACTAAACGTGGAACGAAACGAGCCAGAATAATGATATAACACCCTAAACGTGATAATAATGCGTAGATTCTCAGCGCTGGATGTGTAAATGAGCTTGATTTGGCCTTGGTTTTGGCAGCCGAGATGCGTGCTCGCTAAAGGAACAAAAAGTCCCCGGGGCTGCTTTTTGCTGGGGTGTTGCTGAATGACTTGTAGGGCATTGCTCGGTGTTCGCTAGGGTGTGAAAATGTTGATTTCTCTCTCTCAGAGTTCATTAAGGATCACTGGATGGAGGATTGGTACTTTGGCTACCAGTGTCTGAACGGCTGCAACCCGCTGATGCTGCGTCAGACCCGACACCTCCCTCCGAACCTCTCCGTCACCTCTGACATGCTCCGCCCCTTCCTGTCCGCAGGCTCCTCCCTCGAGCAGGAGCTACAGGTGTGCAATGCTGATTCAGCCACTTTACAGTATTATCCCAACTGGGAAACCTGATCTGCAGTCAGGAAATGTAAGATAAAAAAACATACAAACAACGTTCAAATAAACAAAAAGGGAACTTTATCAGGATGCATAGTATCCTGGACCCATGAAATAAAAATCTGCCTGCCTCTATGGGAATTTAACATAGGGGTGTGTATAATTATGGCCCCTGTATTTTAAGGAAGAACATTTATTTATTCACAATACATTATTCATTCACAAAAGAAATGGTGTCCTTTAAAAGTTGGATTTTTCCTAATTTTTTTTAATTGAGGCATTACGATCAATTTCCAAAAGATGATTTTTTTTTATTCCTCTTTTTAGTCAACTTTAAGACTTTAAGATTTAATAAAACATGTATTCTACTTCACTATGTCTGTTTGCGTCTGAAGATCTCTCCTAAATTCACCAAAAGTTAGCCTTCGATAATGTCTAATTTGCTATATTTAAACAGAACATTTTAAGAAAACTTGTAATGCAGAAAAATAATTATAGTCATAGCAATAATCATCAACATTATGAGTTTAAAATGTATGTATGTTTAATATCTTGCTATTAATCTAAAATAAAATATATAGTATATACAATAACTATTTGGAGTTGAATAAGGGGTGAAAAATAACAAGCTACACAAGTTAACCCTTCTGTTGTCTTCGGGTCAAATTGTTTTGAGTTTCTTCCAGCGAAATGCTCCT
>NC_041343.1:33032836-33040336 GCF_004354835.1 Perca flavescens | reverse complement strand
TGTGTCTGTGTGTGTCTGCGTGTATCTGCATGTGTCTGTGTGTGTTTGTGTCTGTGTCTGCGTGTGTCTGTGTGTGTCTGCGTGTGTATCTGCATGTGTCTGTGTGTGTCTGCGTGTGTATCTGCATGTGTCTGTGTGTGTCTGCGTGTGTATCTGCGTGTGTCTGTGTGTCTGTGTGTGTCTGTGTGTGTGTGTGTCTGTGTCTGCGTGTGTGTATGTCTGCATGTGTCTGTGTGTGTCTGCGTGTGTATCTGCGTGTGTGTATGTCTGCGTGTGTCTGAGTGTGTGTCTCTGTGTGTGTGTGTGTGTGTGTGTGTGTGTGTGTGTGTATGTGTGTGTGTGTGTGTGTCTGCATGTGTCTGTGTGCGCATATCTGTGTGTGTGTGCGTGGATCTGTGTGTCTGTGTGTGTCTCTCTGTGTGTGTGTGTGTGTGTCTGCATGTATTTGTGTGTGTGTCTGTGTGTCTGTCTGTTTCTGTGTGTTTCTGTGTCTCTGTGTGTCTCTGTGTGTGTTTGTGTGTGTCTGTGTGTGTGCGAGTCATTTCTGTGAAACCACAACTGTGTGTTTTAACTTAAATGCTGGACTTGAGTAAACGTGCTTAACTGACCTCTTCGTCTCAGACTGATCCTTGTGTTCTGGTGAACTTAAGTCCGATCAAAGAAGGAATTAATACATTCAGAGTCAGATTTGACAGACTTTAGGGCCTCATTTTAGACACAATTCCCTTCACGTTCCACATCAGCAGATAAAATAGGTTACTTAAAGAAAGGCAGCATCAAAAAGAAAGGTCTTTAGCTTTGATTTGAAAGAGCTGAGAGTTGCTGCAGACCTGCAGGTTTCTGGGAGTTTGTGGGGCATAAAAACTGAACGCTGCTTCTCCCTGTTTAGCTCAGACTCTGGGGACCACAAGTAGACCTGTCCCAGACCACCTGAGAGGTCTGGGTGGGTCATAGTGTAGTAGACCTGTCCCAGACCACCTGAGAGGTCTGGGGGGGTCATAGTGTAGCAGACCTGTCCCAGACCACCTGAGAGGTCTGGGGGGGGTCATAGTGTAGCAGACCTGTCCCAGACCACCTGAGAGGTCTGGGGGGGTCATAGTGTCATAGTGTAGTAGACCTGTCCCAGACCACCTGAGAGGTCTGGGTGGGTCACAGTGTAGCAGACCTGTCCCAGACCACCTGAGAGGTCTGGGGGGGTCATAGTGTAGCAGACCTGTCCCAGACCACCTGAGAGGTCTGGGGGGGTCATAGTGTAGCAGACCTGTCCCAGACCACCTGAGAGGTCTGGGTGGGTCATAGTGTAGCAGACCTGTCCCAGACCACCTGAGAGGTCTGGGGGGGTCACAGTGTAGCAGACCTGTCCCAGACCACCTGAGAGGTCTGGGTGGGTCACAGTGTAGCAGACCTGTCCCAGACCACCTGAGAGGTCTGGGTGGGTCATAGTGTAGCAGACCTGTCCTATATCACCTGAGAGGTCTGGGTGGGTCACAGTGTAGCAGACCTGTCCCAGACCACCTGAGAGGTCTGGGGGGGTCACAGTGTAGCAGACCTGTCCCAGACCACCTGAGAGGTCTGGGTGGGTCACAGTGTAGCAGACCTGTCCCAGACCACCTGAGAGGTCTGGGTGGGTCACAGTGTAGCAGACCTGTCCCAGACCACCTGAGAGGTCTGGGGGGTCACAGTGTAGCAGACCTGTCCCAGACCACCTGAGAGGTCTGGGGGGGTGATAGTGTAGCAGACCTGTCCCAGACCACCTGAGAGGTCTGGGTGGGTCACAGTGTAGCAGACCTGTCCCAGACCACCTGAGAGGTCTGGGTGGGTCACAGTGTAGCAGACCTGTCCTAGACCACCTGAGAGGTCTGGGGGGTCATAGTGTAGCAGACCTGTCCCAGACCACCTGAGAGGTCTGGGTGGGTCACAGTGTAGCAGACCTGTCCCAGACCACCTGAGAGGTCTGGGTGGGTCACAGTGTAGCAGACCTGTCCCAGACCACCTGAGAGGTCTGGGTGGGTCACAGTGTAGCAGACCTGTCCCAGACCACCTGAGAGGTCTAGTAGTAGACTACATAAACCAGCAAGAGTATTTTGAAATCCGTTCTTTGAGGCCCAGGAAGCCCAGAGTAGAGACTTCTAGAGCAGCGTGAAAGGGGGCCGGTGTGGTGCAGTGATCTGGTCTTGGTCTGGTCCCTGCAGGCGATTGGTTGTGGTCTGGACGCGTTGCCGGTCTTCCTGTCCCGGGCGTCTCAGAGGATTCGTTACAGGTCTCTGTGCGTCCCTGAAGACCTGATGGAGCGCGGCGTGGACACGCTGCCGCAGAGCTACTACGCCCAGGACGCACGGAGGATCTGGGACACGCTGCACAGGTAAACACACACACACACACACACACACACACACACACACACACACACACACACACACACACACACACACACACACACACAGACAGACAGACAGACAGACAGACACACACACACACACACACACACACACACACAGACACACACACACACACACACACACACACACACACACACACACACACACACACACACACACAGACAGACAGACAGACAGACAGACAGACACACACACACACACACACACACACACACACACACACACACACACACACACACACACACACACACACACACAGAGAGAGAGACACACACACACACACACACACACACACACACACACACACAGAGACACACACACACACACACACACACACACACACACACACACACACACACACACACACACACACACACACACACACACACACACACACACACACACACACACACACACACACACACACAGAGACACACACACACACACACACACACACACACACACACACACACACACACACACACACACACACACACACACACACACACACACACACACACACACACACACACACACACACACACACACACACACACACACACACACACACACACACACACACACACACACACACACACACACACACACACACACACACACACACACACACACAGAGACACAAACACACACACACACACACACACACAGACACACACACACACACACACACACACACACACACACATAGAGACACACACACACACACACACACACACACACACACACACACACACACACACACACACACACACACACACACACACACACACACACACAGACACAGAGAGAGACACACACACACACACACAGAGAGACACATTTTAACCATTTATTTATGTCCACATAAAGGAAAGTAGTACAGGGACACAAATATTACAGATGCAGTACAATACAAGACACAACTCATGGACCAGTGACACGCAGAAGATCTACACAATATCACTTAAAAGCATAAAACTCACTTCTCGAGGATATAAGTTGCACAAAACTCACTTCTTAAGGGTATAAGTAGCACAATACTCAGTTCTTAAGGGTATAAGTAGCACAATACTCACTTCTTAAGGATATAAGTAGCACAATACTCAGTTCTAACGGGTATAAGTAGCACAATACTCAGTTCTTAAGGGTATAAGTAGCACAATACTCAGTTCTTAAGGGTATAAGTAGCACAATACTCAGTTCTTAAGGGTATAAGTAGCACAATACTCAGTTCTTAAGAGTATAAGTAGCACAATACTCAGTTATTAAGCGTATAAGTAGCACAATACTCAGTTCTTAACGGTATAAGTAGCACAATACTCAGTTCTTAAGGGTATAAGTAGCACAATACTCAGTTATTAAGCGTATAAGTAGCACAATACTCAGTTCTTAAGGGTATAAGTAGCACAATACTCAGTTCTTAAGGGTATAAGTAGCACAATACTCAGTTCTTAAGCGTATAAGTAGCACAATACTCAGTTCTAACGGGTATAAGTAGCACAATACTCAGTTCTTAAGGGTATAAGTAGCACAATACTCAGTTATTAAGCGTATAAGTAGCACAATACTCAGTTCTTAACGGTATAAGTAGCACAATACTCAGTTCCTAAGGGTATAAGTAGCACAATACTCAGTTCTTAACGGTATAAGTAGCACAATACTCAGTTCTTAAGGGTATAAGTAGCACAATACTCAGTTCTTAACGGTATAAGTAGCACAATACTCAGTTCTTAAGGGTATAAGTAGCACAATACTCAGTTATTAAGCGTATAAGTAGCACAATACTCAGTTCTAACGGGTATAAGTAGCACAATACTCAGTTCTTAAGGGTATAAGTAGCACAATACTCAGTTATTAAGCGTATAAGTAGCACAATACTCAGTTCTTAACGGTATAAGTAGCACAATACTCAGTTCTTAAGGGTATAAGTAGCACAATACTCAGTTCTTAACGGTATAAGTAGCACAATACTCAGTTCTTAAGGGTATAAGTAGCACAATACTCAGTTATTAAAAGCGTATAAGTAGCACAATACTCAGTTCTTAACGGTATAAGTAGCACAATACTCAGTTCTTAACGGTATAAGTAGCACAATACTCAGTTATTAAGCGTATAAGTAGCACAATACTCAGTTATTAAGCGTATAAGTAGCACAATACTCAGTTCTTAAGGGTATAAGTAGCACAATACTCAGTTATTAAGCGTATAAGTAGCACAATACTCAGTTATTAAGCGTATAAGTAGCACAATACTCAGTTATTAAGCGTATAAGTAGCACAATACTCAGTTATTAAGCGTATAAGTAGCACAATACTCAGTTATTAAGCGTATAAGTAGCACAATACTCAGTTCTTAACGGTATAAGTAGCACAATACTCAGTTCTTAAGGGTATAAGTAGCACAATACTCAGTTATTAAGCGTATAAGTAGCACAATACTCAGTTCTAACGGGTATAAGTAGCACAATACTCAGTTCTTAAGGGTATAAGTAGCACAATACTCAGTTATTAAGCGTATAAGTAGCACAATACTCAGTTCTTAACGGTATAAGTAGCACAATACTCAGTTCTTAAGGGTATAAGTAGCACAATACTCAGTTCTTAACGGTATAAGTAGCACAATACTCAGTTCTTAAGGGTATAAGTAGCACAATACTCAGTTATTAAGCGTATAAGTAGCACAATACTCAGTTCTTAACGGTATAAGTAGCACAATACTCAGTTCTTAAGGGTATAAGTAGCACAATACTCAGTTCTTAAGCGTATAAGTAGCACAATACTCAGTTATTAAGCGTATAAGTAGCACAATACTCAGTTATTAAGCGTATAAGTAGCACAATACTCAGTTCTTAAGGGTATAAGTAGCACAATACTCAGTTATTAAGCGTATAAGTAGCACAATACTCAGTTATTAAGCGTATAAGTAGCACAATACTCAGTTATTAAGCGTATAAGTAGCACAATACTCAGTTCTTAAGGGTATAAGTAGCACAATACTCAGTTATTAAGCGTATAAGTAGCACAATACTCAGTTATTAAGCGTATAAGTAGCACAATACTCAGTTCTTAAGGGTATAACTAGCACAATACTCAGTTATTAAGCGTATAAGTAGCACAATACTCAGTTCTTAAGGGTATAAGTAGCACAATACTCAGTTATTAAGCGTATAAGTAGCACAATACTCAGTTATTAAGGGTATAAGTAGCACAATACTCAGTTCTTAAGGGTATAACTAGCACAATACTCAGTTCTTAAGGGTATAAGTAGCAGTGTCTCCGCCATATGTGGCGGCTGCCAATAATAGCAGATATGGAACAGTACCTTGCAAGCCGTTTATCCTCTTTCTGGTCATCCCAAGTAGTTGCAGCCCTCTTACTACCAGCCTGTGTGTGTTTCCTAGGCTACCAGATATGAAGACTAGTAGTGTGCACCTGTAGCCCAGCTCTGAGATGGTGTTTAGGAGTGGTTGGTATTTAACTACCTACCTACACACACACACACACACACACACCTGTAGCCCAGCTCTGAGATGGTGTTTAGGAGTGGTTGGTATTTAACTACCTACCTACACACACACACACACACACACACACACACACACACCTGTAGCCCAGCTCTGAGATGGTGTTTAGGAGTGGTTGGTATTTAACTACCTTGGTGTAGAAAGACTCGTCCATGCTGGAATCAAAGCTGCAGCCTACCTCTAAAACCTGCACCTCCCTGGACTCCTCGTTGATAATAACTACAGCTGGTGTATTGGCCACCAGGTACTAGAGAGTACTAGAGGTACTACTGCAGTGGGGGAACATGGATTTCAGGTGTGTGTGTGTGTGTGTCTGTGTCTCTGTGTGTGTGTGTGTGTGTGTGTGTGTGTGTGTGTGTGTTTGTTTATGTGTGTTTGTGTTTTTCTGTGTTTCTGTGTTTGTGTGTGTGTGTGTGTGTGTGTGTGTTTTACCTGTGTGTGTCTCTGTGTGTGTGTGTGTGTGTGTGTGTGTGTGTGTGTGTGTGTGTGTGTGTGTTTACCTGTGTGTCTCTCTGTGTGTCTCTCTGTGTGTCTCTCTGTGTGTGTGTGTGTGTGTGTGTGTGTGTGTGTGTGTGTGTGTGTGTGTGTGTGTGTGTGTGTGTGTGTGTGTGTGTGTGTGTGTCTGTGTGTGTGTGTGTGTGTGTGTGTGTGTGTGTGTGTGTGTGTGTGTGTGTGTGTCTCTGTGTGTGTGTGTGTGTGTGTGTGTGTGTGTGTGTGTGTGTGTGTGTGTGTGTCTGTGTGTGTGTGTGTGTGTGTGTGTGTGTGTGTGTGTGTGTGTGTGTGTGTGTGTGTGTGTGTGTGTGTGTGTGTGTGTGTGTGTGTGTGTGTGTGTGTGTGTGTGTGTGTGTGTGTGTGTGTGTGTGTGTGTGTGTCTGTGTGTGTGTGTGTGTGTGTGTGTGTGTGTGTGTGTGTGTGGGTTGCAGGTTTGTGATCAGCTGGGTAGATGTGTATTACCATGGAGACGACGCGGTCCAGCAGGATTCTGAGCTACAACACTGGATCACCGACATCAACACACACGGCTTCAACAACAACTCAGGTACACTACCTGTGTGTGTGTGTCACAGCCAGCGCTGGAACAAGTATTCGGAGTCTGTACTTCAGTAAAAGTACTAATACCACACTGTAAAAATACTCTGTTACAGTAAAAGTGTGTAAGTACAATCAGGAGAATGTAGTCAAAGTATTTAAACATTGTAGAATGAGTTCAGGATCCAACCAGTTGTGTGTTTAATGGACTAATCAGCTGGACTTGACAACTGATAAAAGAACTTTGAAAAAAGTGACAAAGATGTCAGACAAAAGTCAAAGAAAAAAAATGACAAATCAGTGACAAAAAAGCCAAAAAAATCAAAGAAAAAAATTACAAATCAGTCACAAAAAAGTCAAAGAAAAAAATGATGAATCAGTGACGAAAAAGTCATAAAGAAAGTGACAAAAGTGACAAAAATGTTGAAAAAAAATGCAACTGTAAAAAAGAAAAGCTTAAACAATTTGGAAAAAAACCCACAAAGACTTCAAAAGGCTCAGAAAAAGTAAAAAAAAAAACATCGGGGAAAGCCGCAAAAGTGTCGAAGA